>NC_052165.1:83247915-83392915 GCF_902713615.1 Scyliorhinus canicula | reverse complement strand
TTGAAACAAATATGCCAGGGGGATGGGAACCTCTGTAAGGAGTCAGAGAAAGAGGGAGGAGGAAAAGTAAAGGTAGAAAAGGGAATAAGAAAAGTGAGAAGCGAGGAAACCAGGGACAAAATTCATACAGGGCAAAAGAGAAAAATATTGGGAGCAAGACAAACAATGTGAAAATGACAAACTTAAAGGCTCTGTGCCTTAATGCACGGGAAATTAGCAATAAAGTGGATGAACTAATCACGCAGATAGACATAAATGGGTACAATATAATTCTGATTACGGAGACATGGCTGCACGATGAACAGGGATGGGAACTAAATGTCCCAGGGTATTAGGAAGGGCAGGCATAAAAGGAAAGGCAGTGGCATAGCACTGATGGTTAAAGAGGAAATTAACAGATTAGTGAGAAAGGATATTAGCTCTGACAATGTGGAGTCTGTATGAGTCGAGTTGAGAAATACCAAGGGGCAAAAGTCACTTGTGGGTGTCATGTATAGGCTCCCAAACTGTAGTGCCCATGTTGGAAAGGCATTAATCAAGAAATTAGAGATCCATATAATAAGGGAATATTGGTGATCATGGATGATTTTAATCTGCACATAGATTGGGCAAATTAAATTAGCCACAATGCCATAGAGGAGGAATTCCTGGAATGTATACAGGAAGGTTTTCTTGACCAATATGTGGAGTAACTAACTAAAGAGAAGGCCATGTTAGACTGGGAACTGTGTAATGAGAAGGGAGTCATTGCCAATCTGGCTGTGTGGGACCCCTTGGGGAAGAACGACCATAACATGACAGAATGTTTTCTCATGATGGAGAGTGAAGTAGTTGATTCTGAGACTGGGGTGAGGCAGGGATAGGGTGGAGGTGTGGGCTTAGGTGGGATGCTCATTTCAACGGCCGGTGCAGACTCGATGGGCCGAATGGCCTCCTACTGCACTGTACATTCTATGATTCTATGATTCTATGATTCTATAAAATAACCAGAAAGGAAATGGTAAGAATGTTCATTTTATGCAATCTTGAAGACGCTCCATGAAACGTGATTGGAAATAAATATCATTTAGAATCTTTAAAAGAGGAATTGGTTAAATTATGGAGATGAAATATGAGATATCCATGAACAGCAGAGGAAAGTGGGAATAAATATATAAAATGTCCACGATGGACCGAATGGTCTTTGTCTCCGTTAAATGCTTGCTGTTTGGGAAAAAAAACAGCAGATCTTTCCTACCAAACTTTGCCAGCTCAATCATCATTGACTCTGTCCCTTCGGTTATTAATAAGTTACCTGATTCCAGATAGTGAGATGTCCCGCAACAGTTCCAAGCATCAGCCTACCCGCGCCATGTCTGTGTGATTATTAACTATGTAATACTCTGTCTATTTGACAATGAACATTCATGCTCCAGAAATTTCATTGTGACCAGAGGTCAGTGGAGATCACAAAAACATTTTTCTTCTTACTTGCGTTCCTGGTGCTGCTACAGCTATCACTGCTGATGAAGGGGTGAATAGTAGGTGACAATTCGGATGTTGGTCCATCTATCAAGGCAAACCCTATAGAAACTTTTGGAGCAATATGAGGGGGCCATTCAACTGATCACACCTGTGTTGCCACAGTTGGATAATAGGCGCTATGTGCTGGATGTCAAACACTCCAGCTTTGTTCAGTCCCATTGAAAACCTTTTCATAAGCAATGTGATCACACTCAGTTTCGAAGATCCCACTATAAACAATGGACATATTGGTTTTAGTTAGTTATCTATCTGCCATAATTAGCTAGAAAGAAGCAGTCGTTAGTCTCTTCATATCAATGCTGTCCCTCGGTGATATTTTTTGTTAATCATATATAATTAATATAAATCTTCTGTGGGCTCCTCCTCCCTCTCTCTGTAATCTCCTCCAGCCGAAAAACTCTTCCAAATATTATGCTGCACTTATTCCAGCCTCTTTAATATAGCGACATTTAATTGATCCACCATGGTTTTCAGTAGTGAGTACTGGATTTGGTATTCCTTCCCTCGATATCTCCACTTCTCTCCCGAGGACACTCCATGTAACCAACCTTTTTTGGACAAGGCTCTTGACAACTGCTCCTCATACCTTCTAATAGGAATGATTTCATTTTTCTTTACTGTACTCCGTGAGACTATTTCTAAATTTCAAGGTCCCACACAGAATTCATAGAACTGCAGAATACCTCCAGTGCAGAAGGAGGCCATTCACCCCATCGTACTGCACCAACATTCTGAAAGAGCACTGTACCTAGGACCGCTCACTCACAATATTGCATGACTCCATATGGGTTGACTATTTCCAATCCATCTAATCTGCACATCTTTGGACTGTGGGTGGAAGGCGGAGCACCGGAAGCAAACCACACAGACACAGAGGGTCTCTCGAGAACAATCAAAGATACATAATACTGAGGGGTCAAAATTGTTAAACATGAGTTCATTGATACATTGGTGCTGTGCCCGAGTCTTAATTTAACAAGAGCACTGTTCATAAAATTAGTCGGGAAAGGTCTGAACTTCCATAAATTATTCAATTTTGTGAATACATATTTCACTGGGCATATCTTCGAATGCCAAATTCCTGGGCGGTACAGTAGCACAGTGCAGCACACTGCTGCCTCACTAAGCCGAGGACCCGAGTTTAATCCTGGCACCGGGTCACTGTTTATGTGGAATTTGCACATTGTCTGTGTGTCTACGTGGGTGTCATACTCACAGCCCAAACAGGGTAGGTGGAAATGCCACGCTAAATTGCCCCATAATTGGAAAAATTTGAACAGAATGCCAGAATCATCAACTATATTCTGAACGCGAGAGGAAATAATACAGAAGTGAACAGTGGTCGTAGAAGGAACACATTTTGCATTCGGGCTCCTGTAAGTCTACCATTAACTATAAACTAAAACTGAATAATGGTTGGCTTTTAGAATAACCTGAGGGATAGACTTGTAAGAAAGGACTCCATGATCAGTTTGTTGTCGGAAATCCTGAGGCGCATTTCCCATTGATCAAGATAGGCAGCACGGTAGCATAGCTACTAGTGCCAGGGTGCAAGGTTAGATTCCCGGCTTGGGTCACTGTCTGTGCAGAGCTTGCATGTTCTCACCGTGTCTGCGTGGGTTTCCTCCAGGTGCTCCAGTTTCCTCCGACAAGTCCTGAAAGACGTGCTATTCGGCATCAGGTAATTTGGATATTCTAAATTCTCCCGCTGTGTATCTGAACAGGCGCCGGAAAGTGCCTGGGATTTTCACAGTAACTTCATTGCAATGTCAATGTAAGCCTACTCAATAAATATTATTATTATCATTATTATCTGAAAATATCGGATTCAAGCTGAGATAAATATATTGTGGGATGTCAGAAATTCTTCCTGTTGTTAACATATCGAGATTCTTTGGATAGAATATAGAAAACAAAGGTATTTATCAATTATTTACAGAGCTTGTTGAGTTTCGCACCAGGTTGAGAACGTTAACATTCGAACCAATATTTCCAAGAAAGAAATTAGAATCCCTTCAATCCAAAAAGGGCAGGTCAAAATGTGACAGTGCAGCCGTATAGCTAAAAGCTAATCTTCTCCAAAGTAAGATGAAAAATGTAGAAAACTTACACCACGGAAGGCCTTTGAAACAGCTTGTCTTTGCAAGCGTGAGAAGAATCATGCAGCATGAAATCGCTATAATTGCTAAGTATGCTGGACACAGATAGATAAAGAGAGCAAGGACAGCAAATGTGTACTGTTTTAGTAAGCTAGCTTTGAGAACTTTCGACTCAACTACTTCCACAGGCAGTGCATTCCATGCCCCCACTACTCTCTAGGTAAAGTACCTACCTCTGACTCCCCCCCTATATCTTCCACCATTTACCTTAAATTTATGTCCCCTTCTAATGGTTTGTTCCACCTGGGGAAAAAGTCTCTGACTGTCTACTCTATTCCCCTCATCATCTTATAAACCTCTATCAAGTCGCCCCTCATCCTTCTCCATTCTAATGAGAAAACCCTCAACCTTTCCTCATAAGACCTACTCTCCATTGCAGGCAACATCCTGGTAAATCGCCTTTGCACCTTTTCCAAAGCTTCCGCATCCTTCCTAAAATGAGGTGACCAGAACTGCACACAGTACTCCAAATGTGGCATTACCAAGGTTTTGTACAGCTGGGCTCTTAAATTCAATCCCTCTGCTAATGAACGCTAGCACACCAAAGGCCTTCTTCACAGCTCTATCCACTTGAGTGGCAACTTTCAAAGATCTATGAACATAGACCCCAAGATCTCTTTGCTCCTCTACATTGCCAAGAATCCTACCGTTAACTCTGTATTCCGCATTCATATTTGTCCTTCCAAAATGGACAACCTCACACTTGTCAGGGTTAATCTCCATCTGCCATGTCTCAGCCCAGCTCTGCATCCTATCTATGTCCCTTTGCGCCGACAACAGCCCTCCTCACAATCCACAACTCCACCAATCTTCGCATCATCTGCTAATTTACTGACTCACCCTTCAACTCTCTCATCCAAGTCATTAATGAAAATTACAAATGGCAGAGGACCCAGAACTGATCCCTGTGGTATGCCGTTGGTAACTGGGCTCCAGGCTGAATATTTGCCATCCACCACCACTCTCTGACTTCTATCAGTTAGCCAGTTCGCTATCCAACTGGCCAAATTTCCCACTATCCCATGCCTCCTTACTTTCTGCATAAGCCTACCATGGGGAACCTTATCAAATGCCTTACTAAAATCCAATGTGCACTACATCCATTGCTTTACCTTCATCCACATGCTTGGTCACCGCCTCAAAGAAGCCAGTAAGACTTGTAAGGCAAGACCTACCCCTCACAAATCCGTGCTGACTGTCCCTAATTTGGCAGTGTCTTTCCAGATGCTCAGAAATCCTATCCCTCAGTACCGTTTCCATTACTTTGCCTACCACCGAAGTAAGACTAACTGGCCTCTAATTCCCAGGGTTATCCCTATTCCCTTTTTTGAACAGGGGCACGACATTTGCCACTCTCCAATCCGCTGGTACCACCCCTGTTGACAGTGAGGACGAAAAGATCATTGCCAACGGCTCTGCAATTTCATTTCTTGCTTCCCATAGAATCCTTGGATATATCCCATCAGGCCCGGGCGATTTGTCTAT
This sequence comes from Scyliorhinus canicula, assembly GCF_902713615.1. Classification (NCBI taxonomy): domain Eukaryota; kingdom Metazoa; phylum Chordata; class Chondrichthyes; order Carcharhiniformes; family Scyliorhinidae; genus Scyliorhinus; species Scyliorhinus canicula. The sequence goes on along the minus strand of NC_052165.1, from coordinate 83,387,747 downwards.
CCTCAAGTTTTTCAAAACGCCCAACACATCTTCCTTCCTAACAAGTATCTCCTCGAGCTTACCAGTCTGTTTCACACTGTCCTCTCCAACAATATGGCCCCTCTAATTTGTAAATACTGAAGAAAAATACTCATTCAAGACCTCTCCTATCTCTTCAGACTCAATACACAATCTCCCGCCACTGTCCTTGATCGGACCTACCCTCGCTCTCGTCATTCTCATATTTCTCACATATGTGTAAAAGGCCTTGGGGTTTTCCTTGATCCTACCCGCCAAAGATTTTTCATGCCCTCTCTTAGCTCTCCTAATCCCTTTCTTCAGTTCCCTCCTGGCTATCTTGTGTCCCTCCAGCGCCCTGTCTGAACCTTGTTTCCCAGCATTACATAAGTCTCCTTCTTCCCCTTAACAAGACATTCAACCTTGCTAGTCAACCATGGTTCCCTCACTCGATCATCTCTTCCCTGCCTGACAGGGACATACATATCAAAGACACGCAGTACCTGTTCCTTGAATAAGTTCCACATTTCACTTGTGTCCTTCCCTGACAGCCTGTGTTCCCTACTTACACATTTCAATTCCTGTCTGACAGCATTGTATTTACCCTTCCCCCAATTGTAAACCTAGCCCGGTTGCACTAAAGTGAAATAAAAAGTAAAAAGTAAAGTAAAAAGTCTCCAAGGCCGGAAAATATCCTCAACTGGGAAGGCACACCCGGTCCGACAGACGGGAGGGACACTGGAACCATGCCTACCAGTGCACTGGGGCAAATCTGGCCAACCCCAGCGGAATTTACCACAGTGAAGGTGTCCTTTTAATAATCATTATTAACGTCACTAGTAGGCTTACATTAACACTGCAATGATGTTACTGTAAAAATCCCCTAGTTGTCACATTCCACCACCTGTTCGGGTGGACCGAAATCTGAATATCCAATTCACCTAACAAGCACGTATTTCGGGACTTGTGAGAGGAAACCGGAGCACCCGGAGGAAACCAAAGCAGACACGGAAAAAACGTGCAGACTCTACAAATACAGTTTGTTATGGGGGCAGGTTTAGAGAACAACAAAGTATATCATGACGTTCACCTGACTCACAACTTTTAATAAATTTTGGTTATGAGGAGCACAAGGGCCCACTTTCCAGGTGTTATGCAACAGAGACCTAAAGTATTTTTAAATAAAACAATGTTTAATCCATGAATCAAATGAACATTTTATATACACACAGTATACATCTTATCAACTACCAATACAAATGCCCCCACCAAAGATACAGAACTCTACTGACAACATTCATAAGCAAACACTCTTTTTCTACAAAAACAGTAGGTTTGAGAAAACAGGTATTACTTTGAAGTTATCAAGTGGTATGGAGACATTCTTTTGAATGCAAAGGGAGACCAAAACTACACCTTTTTTGTTTGAATGCAGCTCCCAACTGAAACGGGAAATCAAAAAAACTCAGAGCCACAAAGCAGCTTCCAGTTCAAAACGAAAGTAAAAGACAGAATCAGAGCCTCGCACCACACACAGAATGACATCACTGCAGCAATTTGATAAAACACACTTTTCTTAAGGGGACCCTCACATGACACCTCCCCCCCAAGAAAAAAAACCCATCAACTTCAAGGTGGTTTCATTTTTCACCTTTTCACTTTTCTTTCAGAAATATTGAAAGTAAATATACTTTTTGTTTAAGAAAATAAAACACTCAAGCATTTATAATAACATAGTCCAGTTTAGTTCTTCTTCCTCCATCAAACCTGCCTCTCTTCATCACATTCGTGACAAAGCATCAGCTATCCCGTTTTCTCTTCCTGCCACATGTATTATTTTCATATGAAATGGCTGTAACAATAAACTCCATCGAAACAGTCTGGCATTGTTATTCTGGAATTGCTCCAAAAACAATGGCAGGGATCCCCTGTGGTCGTTCCCCTCTATAACAAGTATACCGTTTTGGATACTGTTGCGGGGGACGACTTACCAGGGGTAAGCAATGGGGCACAGGTCTCTGGCACAGAGTCTGTCCCTGTTGCTCAGAAGGGAAGGGAGAAGAGGAACAGAGCACTTGTCATTGGGGACTCCATAGTTAGAGGAACAGACAGGAGGTTCTGTGGGAACAAAAGAGATTCACGGTTGGTTTGTTGCCTCCCAGGTGCCAGGGTTCGTGATGTCTCTGATCGTGTTTTTGGGATCCTTAAGGGGGAGGGGGAGCAGCCCCAAGTCGTGGTCCACATAGGTACCAAAGACATAGGTAGGAAGAGGGATGGGGATTTGAGACAGAAATTCAGGGAGCTAGGGTGGAAGCTGAGAGCTAGAACAAACAGAGTTATTATCTCTGGGTTGTTACCCATGCCACGTGCTAGCGAAGTGAGAAATAAGGAGAGAGAGGAGTTGAACACGTGGCTACAGGGATGGTGCAGGAGGGAGGGTTTTGGTTTCCTGGATAATTGGGGCTCATTCTGGGGTAGGTGGGACCTCTACAAACAGGATGGTCTTCACCTGAACCAGAGGGGTACCAATATCCTGGGGGGGAGATTTGCTAGTGCTCTTCGGGGGGGGTTTAAACTAATTCAGCAGGGGGATGGGAACCTAAATTGTAGTCCCAGTGTACAGGATGTTGAGAGTAGTGAGGTCAGGGATAGGGTTAAAAGTTCGAAAGAGGGCACCGGCAAGCAAGACGCTGGTTTGAAGTGTGTCTACTTCAATGCCAGGAGCATCCGGAATAAGGCGGGTGAGCTTGCAGCATGAGTTGGTACCTGGGATCTCGATGTTGTGGCGATTTCGGAGACATGGGTAGAGCAGGGACAGGAATGGTTGTTGCAGGTTCCAGGATTTAGATATTTCTGTAAGAACAGAGAAGATGGTAAAAGAGGGGGGGTGGTGTGGCATTGTTAATCAAGGAAAGTATTACGGCAGTAGAAAGGACGTTTGAGGACTCATCTACTGAGGTAGTATGGGCCGAGGTTAAGAACAGGGGAGTAGAGGTCACCCTGTTGGGAGTTGTCTATAGACCTCCGAATAGTTCCAGAGATGTAGAGGAAAGGATTGCAAAGATGATTCTCGACAGGAGCGAGAGGAACAGGGTAGTTTCTATGGGGGACTTTAACTTTCCAAATATTGACTGGAAATACTATAGTTCGAGTACTATAGATGGGTCAGTTTTTGTGCAGTGTGTGCAGGAGGGTTTTCTGACACAGTATGTAGACAGGCCAACAAGGGGCGAGGCCACACTGGATTTGGTACTGGGTAATGAACCCGGCCAGGTATTAGATTTAGATGTAGGTGAGCACTTTGGTGTTAGTGATCACAATTCGGTTATGTTTACTTTAGCAATGGGCAGGGATAGGTATATACCGCAAGGCAAGAATTATAGCTGGGTGAAAGGCAATTATGATGCTATTCGGCAAGATTTAGGATGTACAGGATGGGGAAGGAAACTGCAGGGGATGGGTACAATCGAAATGTGGAGCTTTTTCAAGGAACAGCTACTGCGTGTCCTTGATAAGTATGTACCTGTCAGGCAGGGAAGAAGTTGTCGAGCAAGGGAACCGTGGTTTACTAAGGAAGTTGAAGCACTTGTCATGTCTCATCCTAACATAGGATGAGACATGAAGGCTCAGTTAGGGCACTTGAGAGTTACAAGTTAGCCAGGAAGGACCTAAAGGGAGAGTTAAGAAGAGCGAGGAGAGGACATGAAAAGTCGTTGGCGGATACGATCAAGGAAAACCGTAAAGCTTTCTATAGGTATATCAGGAACATAAGAATGACTAGAGTAAGATTAGGGCCAATCAAGGATATTAGTGGAAAGTTGTGTGTGGAATCAGAGGAGATAGGGGAAGCGTTAAATGGATATTTTTCGTCAGTGTTTACACTGGAGAAAGACAATGTTGTCGAGGATAATACTCAGGTTCAGTCGACAAGGCTAGATGGAATTGAGGTTCACAAGGAGGAGGTGTTAGCAATTTTGGAAAATGTAAAAATAGATAAGACCCCTGGGCCAGATGGGATTTATCCTAGGATTCTCTGGGAAGCCAGGGAGGAGATTGCAGAAACTTTGTCCTTGATCTTTATGTCATCTTTGTCGACAGGAATAGTGCCGGAAGACTGGAGGATAGCAAATGTTGTCCCCTTGTTCAAGAAGGGGAGTAGAGACAACCCTGGTAATTATAGACCTGTGAGCCTTACATCGGTTGTGGGTAAAATGTTGGAAAAGGTTATAAGAGATAGGGTTTATAATCATCTTGAAAAGAACAAGTTCATTAGCGATACTCAACACAGTTTTGTGAAGGGTAAGTCATGCCTCACAAACCTTATTGAGTTTTTTGAGAAGGTGATCAAACAGGTGGATGAGGGTAAAGCGGTTGATGTGGTGTATATGGATTTCAGTAAGGCGTTTGATAAGGTTCCCCACGGTAGGCTATTGCAGAAAATAAGGAAGTATGGGATTGAAGATGATTTAGCGGTTTGGATCAGTAATTGGCTAGCTGAAAGAAGACAGAGGGTGGTGGTTGATGGCAAATGTTCATCCTGGAGTTCAGTTACTAGTGGTTTACCGCAAGGATCTGTTTTGGGGCCACTGCTGTTTGTCATTTTTATAAATGACCTGGAAGAGGGTGTAGCAGGATGGGTTAGTAAATTTGCAGATGACATGAAGGTCGGTGGAGTTGTGGATAGTGCTGAAGGATGTTATAGGATACAGAGGGACATAGATAAGCTGCAGAGCTGGCCTGAGAGGTGGCAGATGGAGTTTAATGTGGAAAACTGTGAGGTGGTTTACTTTGGAAGGAGTAACAGGAATGCAGAGTACTGGGCTAATGGCAAGATTCTTGGTAGTGTAGATGAACAGAGAGATCTCGGCATGCAGGTACATAAATCCCTGAAAGTTGCGACCCAGGTTAAGAGGGCTGTTATGAAGGCATATGGTGTGCTAGCCTTTATCAGTAGGGGGATTGAGTTTCGGAGCCACAAGGTCATGCTGCAGCTGTACATAATTCTCGTGCGGCCGCGCCTGGAGTACTGCGTGCAGTTCTGGTCACCACATTATAGGAAGGATATGAAAGCTTTGGAAAGGGTTCATAGGAGATTTACTAGGATGTTGACTAGTATGGAGGGAAGGTCTTACGAGGAAAGGCTCAGGGACTTGAGGTTGTTTTCGTTAGATAGGAGAAGGCTGAGAGGTGACTTAATAGAGACATATAATATAGTCAGAGGGTTAGATAGGGTGGACAGTGAGAGTCTCTTTCCTCGGATGGTGATGACCAACATGAGGAGACATAGCTTTAAATTGAGGGGTGGTAGATATAGCACAGACGTCAGAGGCAGTTTCTTTACTCAGAGAGTAGTAGGGGTGTGGAACGACCTGCCTGCAACAATAGTAGACTCGCCAACTTTAAGGGCATTTAAGTGGTCACTGGATAGATATATGGATGAAAATGGAATAGTGTAGGTCAGATAGGCTTCAGATGGTTTCACAGGTCGGCGCAACATCGAAGGCCGAAGGACCCGTACTGCGCTGTAATGTTCTATGTTCTATGTTATGATCAATACATATAATTGTTTCTGACGAATTGCTGGTAATATTAAGTTGAAAATGTTGCAAAGCCAGCACCAAGCTCAAAGTCTCCTTCTCAGTCGTTGGATACTCTTCAGGTGCTTATTTAATTTCTTTGGAAAATAACCAATAGGCCACTCTAGTCCTTTGTTGTCTTCTTGTAAGAGCACCACACCTACGCCCACATCACTCGCATCAACAGCCACTTTAAATGGTTTTGGGTAATTTGGCGTGGCCAACACAAGAGCAGTGGGTAATACAGCCTTCAGGCCGTCAAATGTCTGTTGAGACTCCGCTGTCCACTGAAATTTGCTCCGCATCTTTAGCAACTCTGTCAGTTGAGCGACCACACTGCTATAATTTGGCACAAACATCCGGTGAAATCCACTCATGCCAGAAATTGCATAATTTCCCTTTGTGTCAAAGGTATTAGAAACTCCCAATAACTTTTGCTTTCATAGAACATAGAACGATACAGCGCAGTACAGGCCCTTCAGCCCACGATGTTGCACTGGCATGGGAAGTCAAAAACTAAAGGCCATCTAACCTACACTATGCCATTATCATCCATATGCTTATCCAATAAACTTTTAAATGCCCTCAATGTTGGCGAGTTCACTACTGTTGCAGGTAGGGCATTCCACGGCCTCACCACTCTTTGAGTAAAAAACCTACCTCTGACCTCTGTCCAATATCTATTACCCCTCAATTTAAAGCTATGTCCCCTCGTGCTAGCCACCTCCATCCGTGGGAGAAGGCTCTTACTGTCCACCCTATCTAACCCTCTGATCATTTTGTATGCCTCTATTAAGTCACCTCTTAACCTTCTTCTCTCTAACAAAAACAACCTCAAGTCCATCAGCCTTTCCTCATAAGATTTTCCCTCCATACCAGGCAACATCCTGGTAAATCTCCTCTGCACCCGTTCCAAAGCTTCCACGTCCTTCCTATAATGAGGCGACCAGAACTGTACGCAATATTCCAAATGCGGCCGTACCAGAGTTTTGTACAGCTGCAACATGACCTCATGGCTCCGGAACTCAATCCCTCTACCAATAAAGGCCAACACACCATAGGCCTTCTTCACAACCCTATCAACCTGGGCGGCAGCTTTCAGGGATCTATGTACATGGACACCGAGATCCCTCTGCTCATCCACACTGCCAAGAATTTTACCATTAGCCAAATATTCCGCATTCCAGTTATTCTTTCCAAAGTGAATCACCTCACACTTCTCTACATTAAACTCCATTTGCCACCTCTCAGCCCAGCTCTGCAGCTTATCCATGTACCTGCAACATCCTTCCACACTGTCTACAACTCCACCGACTTTAGTGTCGTCTGCAAATTTACTCACCCAACCTTCTGTGCCCTCCTCTAGGTCATTTATAAAAATGACAAACAGCAACGGCTGCAGAACAGATCCTTGTGGTACGCCACTCGTAACTGAACTCCATTCTGAACATTTGCCATCAACCACCACCCTCTGTCGTCTTTCAACTAGCCAATTTCTGATCCACATCTCTAAATCACCCTCAATCCCCAGCCTCCATATTTTCTGCAATAGCCGACCGTGGGGAACTTTATCAAACGCTTTACTGAAATCCATATACACCACATCAACTGCTCTACCCTCGTCTACCTGTTCAGTCACCTTCTCAAAGAACTCGATAAGGTTTGTGAGGCATGACCTACCCTTCACAAAACCATGCTGACTATCCCTAATCCCTAATCATATCCTGTGGGACCATTCCATCCTGTCCAAATGGCCAAGGAAAGTGACTTGAGTTTTTCCAAAATAACTTTTGGCTAGGTTTACCACCAAATCTGCCTTCTGAAGTCGATCGAGTGACTCCATCAGATGCTTCAAATGCTTTTTCCATGTCTGAGTAAAAAATTTTTTTTTTTTTTTATAAATTTAGAATACCCAATTCATTTTTCCAATTAAGGGGCAATTTAGTGAGGCCAATCCACCTACTCTGCACATCTTTGGGTTGTGGGGGCGAAACCCACGCAAACACGGGGAGAATGTGCAAACTCCACACAGACAGTGACCCAGAGCCGGGATTCGAACCTGGGACCTCGGCGCCGTGAGGCAACAGGGCTAACCCACTGCGCCACCGTGCTGCCCTTTGTCTGAGTAAAAATGACCAGATCGTCGATGTATACTGCACAACGGGGTAATCCTGAAACCATTTTGTTAGTTACCCATTCAAATATGGCTGGGGCGTTTTTCATGCCAATTGACATAACTTTGAATTGGTACACACCATCTGGAGTCACAAAAGCTAAAATTACCTTTTCCCTTTCAGATAAACGTACCTGCCAGTAACCTTTAAGTAAACCCAGATTGGAAATAAAAGCTAATTATCCCACCTTCCCAATGCAGTCCTCCAAGCTTTGGAAAGGATAAGAGTCCATTCTTGTAACAGTATTAACCTTTCTATAGTCCACACACAATCGTTGGGTACCATCCGGTTTTGGTGTCATCGCTATAGTTGTGCTCCAGGGGCTGGTTTAGCTCACTGAGCTAAATCGCTGGCTTTTAAAGCAGACCAAGCAGGCCAGCAGCACGGTTCGATTCCCTTACCAGCCTCCCCAGACAGGCGCCGGAATGTGGCGACTAGGGGTTTTTCACAGTAACTTCATTGAAGCCTACTCGTGACAATAAGCGATTTTCATTTCATTTAATTTCATATCTTGCATTCCTGAAGAAGATATTTTCTCTATTACTCCAACTACCACTTCACAACTCTTCACTGGACTTTCCAACCTTACTTTATATAATGGAACACTACTCTTCTCACCCGGAATTCCACATATTACCACCTTTTCTGGCAATATTCCTCCCAAACTACATAACTCCGCATCTCTTACCATCAAAGATTGACTAGCTCTCGTATCTCTTAAAATTGTGACTTCTTTCCCTACACCTCCTGGTACACATGAGCAAATGTTACCCACATAATTAAATTCTTCAAAGAGATCTGGCACCTTTTTATCAATCACTTCTTGATCAGGCTGTCCAACCCTTTGCACCTCCATCGCTTCACTTGGGCTTTCCTTTACCACTTCAACAAACTCCACTGGCTTATCCTGTTTTACCATATCCGCCTTCCCAGTGCTTTTCTTCTATTGTGACTTTACATGGCCTAGTTTATTACAGTGAAAACATTTGAAACTTTTCATTTCTCTTCCACCCTCCTGGATTTCCTTTTCAATCTGAGGAACACTCTCCTTATTATTTCCCATCAGATCCCCTTTACCTTTACCACTTGAGTATTTCTCCTTTACCCCGTTTCTATCCCTCACAGTCTGAAACTGATGCTGGAAACCAAACTTTGATTTATAAACAAATTCAAAATGATCTGCAATTTCTGCTGCTAACCTCGCAGTTTTAAACCCTGCTCTTCCACATGAGTTCTCACTACATCAGGAATTGAATTTTTAAACTCCTCCAAAAGTGTAATTGGTGTTTCAAACAAAAGTGTATGTTTGGTCGACTTTCAAAGTCTTTATCTACCTATCAAAATTACTCTGCTTGATCCTTCCCAATGCCATGTATGTTTGACCAGGTTTTCCCTGAAATTTCTAACTCTATATCTGTAGGCTTGAGGCACGAGTTCATAAGCACCAAAGATGGATTTCTTCACCTCCTCATACGTCCCAGATACCTCCTCTGATAGTGATGCAAACACTTCACGAGCTCTCCCTACCAGCTCTGTTTAAATCCGTAATACCCACATGGCCTGCAGCCATTTCATTTGTTTAGCGACCTTCTCAAATGAAATGAAAATGGCTTCTACCTCCTTGTCATCAAACCTTGGCAATGCTTGGACATATTTAAATAGATTCCCACCAAGCCTTCGACTATGACACTCTTTCTGTTTATCCTCATCACTCTCCTCAAACTGTACGTTTCTTTTTACATCCGTCAATTTTAACTGACTGTTATAATTTTATTTTTATTTTTTATTTTTTATTTTTCTCTGATCTGAATCTCCCTTTCTCTTTCTTGCTGTTCTGCTAGAGCTATTATTTCTTTTTTTCTTTCTTCTCTCTCCTTTTCCCTTTCTTTTCCCTGCATTTCGTATTCAGGCTGCTTTAATTCTTTTTCATGTTTAAGTTGTGCAACTGAAATTCTGTCAGTCCTAATTAGTAGGACTGCATCTCAGGCAATTTTAAATGCTCAGCTACCGCCATAACGTTATGTGGTCAGGTAACGTTAACTGAAATGTTTTTGCCAAATCTAAAAGCCTTTTTTTACTCTCTGTTCATAAGGTTCTGCGTGAGACCTTCTCCACTCCGAGCCTCTGAAAGAGCCATTGTCCACAATACACTCCCTACTTAAACTGAAATAGCACACCTGAAGTGTAAACACAAATATGCTCACCTCTCACTGTATTTAACCCAATCACGAAAGATAAATGTTTATCCCACGAGCCCCCAATTTTTCATGGGCCAGGATTAGAGAACACCAAAGTATATTATGGAGCTCATCTGACTGACAACTGTTGATAGATTTTGATTATGATGAGCACAAGGGCCCACTTTCCAGATGTTATGCGACAGAGATTTGAAGTATTTTTAACAAAACAATGTTTATTCTATGAATTCAGTTAATATTTGATAAACACACAGTAAACATCGTATCAACTACCAACACAAATACCTCCTCCCCCGCACCTCAATGATACAGAACTCTATAGGTAACCCTTAATAACTCTCCTAACAACAATCCATAAGCAAACACCCCTTTTCTGCAACAGCGTAGATTTGAGTTTCTTACGGAAATCAGGTATTACTTTGAATTATCTGGAGACAATCTTTAGCATGCAAAGAGAGACCGAAATACGCCTCCTTTGTTTTAATGCAGCTGAAAGAAACCAAAAAAACTCAGAGCCACAAAGCAGCTTCCAGCTCAAAACGAAAGTAAAAGACAGAATAACAGCCCAGCTCCCCTCACACAATGACATCACTGCAGCCATTTGAGAAAACACACTTTTCTTAAAGGGACCCTCACATGACAAGTTACCCAAGTGGGGGATCGGACCGGGACCCCTGGCACTGTGAAGCAACAGTGGTAATCACTATGTTACTGAGAACAATGTGCGGTTCAGGGTTCCGCACCCCTTGAAACTCTGGGTGAGTTTCCAGAGTAGGGAGTACTACTTCCTCGCATCAGCAGAGGCCATTGAATTCATGCACAAGCACGGGCAGGGTACTATTGTGTACAGGTACCGAGACTCTGACTTGAACAGACACTCGGCGACATTTTCGATCATTCAACATACGGCATGAAGCACCGTATGTCCTTCAGAATTTCTCATTGAGAGTGAATCTTGATATTCCGTTTAACTTTCTTAATTTCAAACACTCCTTGGAAAGAACACCTGTCAGGCCTGTATCTCCTGTTCTGATTAAATGTACTCACGCCAAGTTTAATCTAAGAGTGTGAGGAAAAGATACTTCGCTCCAGCAGTTATTACACGCATAAATGTTTATTGAAGCAAATGTTATTACTAACACAGTATGTCTGTGTTTAGTATCACTCAGAAAATAACTCACAATCACTTATTAAACAATGCTTACAAGAACAACGAACAACAAACAAAGAAAAGTACAGCACAGGAACAGGTCCTTCGGCCCTCCAAGCCTGTGCCGACCATGCTGCCCGTCTAAACTAAAATCTTCTACACTTCCTGGGTCCGTATCCCTCTACTCCCATCCTATTCATGTATTTGTCAAGATGCCCCTTAAATGTCACTATCGTCCCGGTTTCCACCACCTCCTCCGGCAGCGAGTTTCAGGCACCCACTACCCTCTGTTCAAAAAACTTGTCTTGTACATCTCCTCTCAACCTTGTCCCTCGTACCTTAAACCTATGCCCCCTAGTAATTGACCCCACTACCCTAGGAAAAAGCCTCTGACTATCCACTCTGTCAATGCATAATTTTGTAGACCTCTATCAGGTCGCCCCTCTACCTCCGTCGCTCAGGTGAGAACAAACCGAGTTTACTCAACCTCTCCTCATAGCTAATGCCCTCCATACCGGGCAACATCCTGGTAAATCTCTTCTGCACCTTCTTTAAAGCCTCCACATCCTTCTGGTAGTGTGGCGACCAGAATTGAAAACTATACTCCAAGTGTGGCCCAACGAAGTTTCTATACAGCTGCAACATGACTTGCCAATTTTTATACTCAATGCCAATGAAGGCAAGCATGCCGTATGCCTTCTTGACTACCTTCTCCACCTGTGTTGCCCCTTTCAGTGACCTATGGACCTGTACACCTAGATCTCTCTGACTTTCAATACTCTTGAGGGTTCTGCCATTCACTGTATATCCCCTACCTGTATTAGACCTTCCAAGATGCATTACCTCACAGTTATCAGGATTAAACTCCATCTGCCATCTCTCTTCCCAAGTATCTAAACAACCTAAATCCTGCTGTATCCTCTGACAGTCCTCATCGCTATCCGTAATTCCACCAACCTTTGTGTCGTCTGCAAACTTACGAATCAACCAGTTACATTTTCCTCCAAATCATTTATATGTACTATGAACAGCAAAGGTCCCAGCATTGATCCCTGTGGAACACCACTAGTCACAATTCTCCAATTAGAAAAACACCCTTCCATTGCTACTCTCTGCCTTCTATGACCTAGCTAGTTCTGTATCCATCTTGCCAGCTCACCAGTGATCCCATGTGACTTCACGTTTTGGACCAGTCTACCATGAGAGTCCTTGTCAAAGGCCTTACTGAAGTTCATATAGACAACATCCACTGTTGCATCAATCATCTTTGAAAAGCTCTATCAAGTTAGTGAGACATGATCTGCCCTTCATGCTGCCTCTCGCTAATATGTCCATTTGCTTTCAAATGGGAGTAGATTCTGTCTCGAAGAATTCTCTCCAGTAATTTCCCTGCCACTGATGTAAGGCTCACCGGCCTGTCGTTCCCTGAGTCATCCTTGTTACCCTTCTTAAACAAAGGAACAACATTGGCTATTCTCCAGTCTCCAAATACAATGACGTGGAGACTGGGGTGAGCACAATAAGAAGTCTTACAACATCAGGTTAAAGTCCTACAAGTTTGTTTCAAATCACTAACTTTCGGAGCACTGCTCTGGTGGATTCACCTGAGGAAGGAGCAGTGCTCCGAAAGCTAGTGATTTGAAACAAACCTGTTGGACTTTAACCTGGTTTTGTAAGACTTCTGTACAAATACAATGGACAAAATACCCTTATAGTATCTGAAGCATACCAATCTCTCATCTCGATTCACTTTTAAGTACAGCTAGCAGATCCAAGGATATTTGATTAAGTGAAGGGCTTAGAAACGTTTTAAAAAGATAGACAGAAACCATTCAGAATGTGAGAACTCGAGCTGAATTCTTGAGGAGCTGTTTCAATAGTTTGTCTTCCAGGAACCAAGCAGAACTATCTGCTTTTCTGAAAAAAATGCCTTTTGCCTTAGCTACTACCGACATCTGACCAACGTAAGTAAAATGTCTCCAACTGGGCAGCATGGTGACACAGTGATTAGAACTGCTGCCTCACAGTTCCAGGTCCCGGCTTCAATTATAACCTCACGTGACTGTCTGTGTGGATCTGCTTCGAATGTCTGCATGGCTTTCCTCCGGGTGTTTCCGCTTTCGTCCCACAGTCCAAATGTACATGATCGGTGGATTGGCCATGATGAATTGCTCCTTCGTGTCTAAAAGGTTGGGTAGCGTTAGTGGGTTACGGGGATGGGGTGCAAGTATGTGCTTAAGTGGGGTGCTCTTTCCAAGGGCCGGTATAGCCTCCTTCTGCACTGTAAATTCTATGATTATATCTAGTTGCAAGGGAACGCGGTTGTTTCAAAGACAAGTCAATCAGCCCAAGATTTTACAGTCCTTAATTTGTTCTAAAACCATTATTTACCATTATTTCTATTTTTATAGAATTTAAAACCATTATTTCTATTTTTATAGAAATTTAGAACCTATGACTGCAGCAGTCACACACTAACTCAGGCATTGGTCATGCTAAATTGGCCTTAGTGTACAAATTTTCACAGTAACGGCAAAGTCAATGGTCCTTCTGCACTGTTTAGGTTATATGATTCTAAACAAGGGAGGATAAACAGATGCAGTGGTATTGGCTCATTGAAAGGCATTAGGTAATTTACTGCAGGAAACAGAGTAATTTCAGAAAATGGGAACTTTCACATAGTGAGTCTATTTAGCCACGTAATTCCCGGTGCGCCCAACACTATCTGACGTGGCTCCAGTTCGAGACCTGTTGTAAGACTTCTTACTGTTTTCAGTGTGGAATGCGCAACCGAGGCCGCATTAGCCCACTGAGTGAGGACTCCCACTGAGGAATCCTGCTCGGCTAAACTCAGCACAGGACAGATCTGTACCCCATTTTCAATCTTGTCCCGCTCTCCTATCCCCTGGCACGACATGCAATGCCCACTCAGCCCACAATTATGGTGCCCCCGGCCCCCAACCCCGCACACGCGCCAGAGCACCCCACGGGCCAATCACCACAGCACAAAAAATGGCTACCTGGCCGTGCCCATGCCAGTGACATCTCGTCACTTTGGCAGTGCAAGGCGGGAACACAGGTTGCACTGCCAGGGTGCCACGCTGATCGTGCCAAATTGTTCAGGTGGCACCAGCACTGCAACGGTACTGCCTCCGATCCCCAGGGAGAACCTACGAATGCCGTTCCCGTCTGGTCCTCGTTAATAGAGACAAACGACACTCAGCCCAGGTTTCCAAGTAGCAGGGGATAGATCCTAATGCTTTGCTTACCTCAGGGAACAGCATATTAGAGTGAGAGAAGTAGTGTCACTCAAATATGCAGGTTTGCAAGTACATATCCCACCCACAATGGACGGGCTTCACATCATAAAGTCTTGCGAGGTCAATGATTTGGAGATGGCAGCGTTGGACCAGGTGGGCACACTAAGAAGTCTTACAACACCAGGTTAAAGTCCAACAGGTTCATTTGGATTCGTGAGCTTTCAGAGCGCAGCTCAAGATGTGGAGATGCCGGCATTGGACTGGGGTGAGGAAGGAGCTGTGCTCCGAAAGCTATTGATCTGAAACAAAGCTGTTGGACTTAACCTGGTGTTGTCAGACTTCTTACTGAGTTAGATCAAGTTAGATCTCGAGAGGCATTGTGAATCGGGTAGATCCCGGGAGCATCTCCCTGTACTTCTGCCACAGGGCGCTGCATTTCAGGTGCAGCGTGGCCAATAGATTGAGCCCAAATTCTCATTGCATTGTGACAACCAAATTGGGACAGATAACAATGCAGGATCGTCAGCTGAAATCATCAGAAACTGTCTTCCTATTTTGACTTTTCGTTCCCAACTCAAGTCTGTCCTTCACTGCTAAAATTTCTGGTAACCAAGTCCCGCCCACTAATTACATCTTCCCAAGCTAAATGTAATGATAAAATCCCCAGTGAACCACCTTAGTACAAACAAATATCCATTCGCCCATGCTTTTACTATGCTTTATTTGCATCTATGGCTGCAACCTAGCTACTTTTCAAGCCAGGTTTACTTTAAAAACCTGACTGCAACCGTCATGCAGGCTTTTAACCCTTCCTGCACCAAATATATGTTTTTTGAATTAATCTTTATATAGGATGATGATTTTGCTGGCTAGACCAGCCTTCGTTTCCCATACCTAATTGCCCATGAGATGGTGGTGGAGAAATGCCTTCTTGATTGCGGCAGTACATGTTGCATAGGTAGGCCTACTGTGCCATTATAGAGCAATTTATAGGATTTTCACCCAGCGACAGCGACTAACGGTGATATATTTTCAAGTTAGGATGGTGAGTGGCTTGAAGGCGTTTGTGTTCCCATTTATTTGCTGTCCTTGTCCTTCGAGATGGTAGTGGTCATGTGTTTGGAAGGCCTTGTAATGTTTCTGTAATGCATCTTGTAGATGGTACCCTCTGCTGCTACTGTTTGTCAGTGGAGGGAATGATTATTTGTGGAAGCAGCGCAAACACACAGCCTCTGTGAGGTAAATCGTACTTGCTATTTATCAGCCCAACCTGGATATTGTCGAGCCATCCAGAGTCGAAACAGCAGAGGACAGCAGAGCAAAGCTACTGATCAGCTGTTCTGGGGGAATTTGCATACGTGCAGTTCGGTCAGCCTAAGTTGAAGGTGAACCGGCGAAGGAGACCCAAGGAGTTTGAGTGAAAGCAAGCATCCAGCAGAGGGCAGCAGAGCAAAGCTACTGATCAGCTGTTCTGGGGGAATTTGCATACGTGCAGTGCGGTCAGCCTAAGTTGAAGGTGAACCGGCGAAGGAGACCCAAGGAGTTTGAGTGAAAGCAAGCATCCAGCAGAGGGCAGCAGAGCAAAGCTACTGATCAGCTGTTCTGGGGGAATTTGCATACGTGCAGTGCGGTCAGCCTAAGTTGAAGGTGGTTTGTGGAAGGGCTGTTGGCAAGTGACAGTTAAACCTGAAATACTTCGTGAGTGTTTCCCACCCTACCTCCTCCTCTAACCAACCCCCCCACCCCACGGTGGTTGGGAAGCGGGAGCAGGGGCCTGTCGTGAAGGTGAGTGAGTGCCTTTAAATTTGCTTAACTTTCAGCGGGAGCAGGGTTTGAGATAATATCAGGTAAGCTCTTCCTTTCTTTTTCTTGTTTTTTTTTTAAATCTAGAGGTGATGTCAGGGAAGGCAGTACAATGCTCCTCCTGCAGAATGTTTGAGGTGAGGGACGCCGTCAGTGTCCCTGCTGATTTCATCTGTGGGAAGTGCACCCAACTCCAGCTCCTCAAAAACCGTGTTAGGGACCTGGAGCTTGAGCTGGATGAACTTCGGATCATTCGGGAGGCAGAGGGGGTCATAGATAGGAGCTTCAGGGAAGTAGTTACACCAAAGACTGGAGATAGATGGGTAACTGTAAGAGGGACTGGGAAGAAGCAGTCAGTGCAGGGACCCCCTGCGGTCGTTCCCCTGAGTAACAAGTATACCGTTTTGGATACTTGTGGGGGGGACGACTTACCAGGGGTAAGCCATGGGGTACGGGCCTCTGGCACGGAGTCTGTCCCTGTTGCTCAGAAGGGAAGGGGGCAAAGGAGTAGAACATTAGTAATTGGGGACTCAATAGTCAGGGGCACAGATAGGATATTTTGTGGGAGCGAGAGAGACTCACGTTTGGTATGTTGCCTCCCAGGTGCAAGGGTAAGTGATGTCTCGGATCGTGTTTTCCGGGTCCTTAAGGGGGAGCAGCCCCAAGTCGTAGTCCACATTGGCACTAACGACATAGGTAGGAAAGGGGACAAGGATGTCAGGCAGGCCTTTAGGGAGCTAGGATGGAAGCTCAGAGCGAGAACAAACAGAGTTGTTATCTCTGGGTTGTTGCCCGTGCCACGTGATAGTGAGATGAGGAATAGGGAGAGAGAGCAATTAAACACGTGGCTACAGGGATGGTGCAGGCGGGAGGGATTCAGATTTCTGGATAACTGGGGCTCTTTCTGGGGAAGGTGGGACCTCTATAGACAGGATGGTCTACATCTGAACCTGAGGGGCACCAATATCCTGGGGGGGAGATTTGTTAGTGCTCTTTGGGGGTGTTTAAACTAATTCAGCAGGGGCATGGGAACCTGGATTGTAGTTTTGGGGTACGGGAGATTGAGAGTATAGAGGTCAGGAGCACAGATTTGACTTCGCAGGATGGTGCCAGGTAGGTGGTTTGAAGTGTGTCTACTTCAATGCCAGGAATATACGAAATAAGGTAGGGGAACTGGCAGCATGGGTGGGTACCTGGGACTTCGATGTTGTGGCCATTTCAGAGACATGGATAGAGCAGGGACAGGAATGGTTGTTGCAGGTTCCGGGGTTTAGGTGTTTTAGTAAGCTCAGAGAAGGGTCCAAAAGAGGGGGAGGTGTGGCGCTGCTAGTCAAGGACAGTATTACGGTGGCGGAAAGGATGCTAGATGGGGACTCTTCTTCTGAGGTAGTATGGGCTGAGGTTAGAAACAGGAAAGGAGAGGTCACCCTGTTGGGAGTTTTCTATAGGCCACCTAATAGTTCTAGGGATGTAGAGGAAAGGATGGCGAAGATGATTCTGGAAAAGAGCGAAAGTAACAGGGTAGTTGTTATTGGAGACTTTAACTTTCCAAATATTGACTGGAAAAGATATAGTTCGAGTACATTAGATGGGTCGTTCTTTGTACAATGTGTGCAGGAGGGTTTCCTGACACAATATGTTGACAGGCCAACAAGAGGCGAGGCCACATTGGATTTGGTTTTGGGTAATGAACCAGGCCAGGTGTTAGATCTGGAGGTAGGTGAGCACTTTGGAAACAGTGACCACAATTCGGTGACCTTTACGTTAGTGATGGAAAGGGATAAGTATACCCCGCAGGGCAAGAGTTATAGCTGGGGGAAGGGCAATTATGATGCCATTAGACATGACTTAGGATGTGTTGGTTGGAGAAGTAGGCTGCAAGGGTTGGGCACACTGGATATGTGGAGCTTGTTCAAGGAACAGCTATTGCATGTTCTTGATAAGTACGTACCAGTCAGGCAGGGAGGAAGGGGTCGAGCGAGGGAACCGTGGTTTAGCAAAGAAGTGGAATCTCTTGTTAAGAGGAAGAAGGAGGCCTATGTGAAGATGAGGCATGAAGTTTCAGTTGGGGCGCTTGATAGTTACAAGGAAGCGAGGAAGGATCTAAAGAGAGAGCTGAGACGAGCAAGGAGGGGACATGAGAAGTCTTTGGCAGGTAGGATCAAGGAAAACCCAAAAGCTTTCTATAGGCATGTCAGGAGTAAAAGAATGACTAGGGTAAGAGTAGGGCCAGTCAAGGACAGTGGTGGGAAGTTGTGTGTGGAGGCTGAGGAGATAAGCGAGATACTAAATGAATACTTTTCGTCAGTATTTACTCAAGAAAAAGATAATATTGTGGAGGAGAATGCTGAGACCCAGGCTATTAGAATAGATGGCATTGAGGTGCGTAGGGAAGAAGTGTTGGCAATTCTGGACAAGGTGAAAATAGATAAGTCCCCGGGGCCGGATGGGATTTATCCTAGGATTCTCTGGGAAGCCAGGGAAGAGATTGCTGAGCCTTTGGCTTTGATTTTTATGTCATCATTGGCTACAGGAATAGTGCCAGAGGACTGGAGGATAGCAAATGTGGTCCCTTTGTTCCAGAAGGGGAGTAGAGATAACCCCGGTAACTATAGGCCGGTGAGCCTAACGTCTGTGGTGGGTAAGGTCTTGGAGAGGATTATAAAAGATACGATTTATAATCATCTAGATAGGAATAATATGATTAGGGATAGTCAGCATGGTTTTGTGAAGGGTAGGTCATGCCTCACAAACCTTATCGAGTTCTTTGAGAAGGTGACTGAACAGGTAGACGAGGGTAGAGCAGTTGATGTGGTGTATATGGATTTAAGTAAAGCGTTTGATAAGGTTCCCCATGGTCGGCTATTGCAGAAAATACGGAGGCTGGGGATTGAGGGTGATTTAGAGATGTGGATCAGAAATTGGCTAGTTGAAAGAAGACAGAGAGTGGTAGTTGATGAGAAATGTTCAGAATGGAGTTCAGTTACGAGTGGCGTACCACAAGGATCTGTTCTGGGGCCGTTGCTGTTTGTCATTTTTATAAATGACCTAGAGGAGGGCGCAGAACGATGGGTGAGTAGATTTGCAGACAACAATAAAGTCGGTGGAGTTGTAGACAGTGCGGAAGGATGTTGCAGGTTACAGAGGGACATAGATAAGCTGCAGAGCTGGGCTGAGAGGTGGCAAATGGAGTTTAATGTGGAGAAGTGTGAGGTGATTCTCTTTGGAAAGAATAACAGGAATGTGGAGAAGTGTGAGGTGATTCTCTTTGGAAAGAATAACAGGAATGCGGAATATTTGGCTAATGGTAAAATTCTTGGTAGTGTGGATGAGCAGAGGGATCTCGGTGTCCATGTACATAGATCCCTGAAAGTTGCCACCCAGGTTGATAGGGTTGTGAAGAAGGCCTATGGTGTGTTGGCCTTTATTGGTAGAGGGATCGAGTTCCGGAGCCATGAGGTCATGTTGCAGTTGTACAAAACTCTAGTACGGCCGCATTTGGAGTATTGCGTACAGTTCTGGTCGCCTCATTATGGGAAGGACGTGGAAGCTTTGGAACGGGTGCAGAGGAGATTTACCAGGATGTTGCCTGGTATGGAGGGAAAATCTTATGAGGAAAGGCTGATGGACTTGAGGTTGTTTTCGTTAGAGAGAAGAAGGTTAAGAGGTGACTTAATAGAGGCATACAAAATGATCAGAGGGTTAGATAGGGTGGACAGCGAGAGCCTTCTCCCGCGGACGGGGGTGGCTAGCACGAGGGGACATAGCATTAAATTGAGGGGTAATAGATATAGGACAGAGGTCAGAGGTGGGTTTTTTACGCAAAGAGTGGTGAGGCCATGGAATGCCCTACCTGCAACAGTAGTGAACTCGCCAACATTGAGGGCATTTAAAAGTTTATTGGATAAGCATATGGATGATAAGGGCATAGTGTAGGTTAGATGGACTTTAGTTTTTTTTTCCATGTCGGTGCAACATCGAGGGCCGAAGGGCCTGTACTGCGCTGTATCGTTCTATGTTCTAAGTGTGTCCCGTTGCAGTTCCTGTTAGACCGCTTGATGGCTCTGGAGCTGCGGATTGGATTGGATTGGATTTGTTTATTGCCACGTGTACCGAGGTACAGTGAAAAGTATTTTTCTGCAAGCAGCTCAACAGATCATTCAGTACATGGGATGAAAAGGGAATTAAACAGAATTCAAGAAAATACATGAGAATACATAATAGGGCAACACAATATATACAATGTACTACATAAGCATTGGCATCCGATGAAGCAGGCATGGGTGTAGTGTTAATGAGGTCAGTCCATAAGAGGGTCATTTAGGAGTCTGGTGACAGTGGGGAAGAAGCTGTTTTTGAGTCTGTTCGTGCGTGTTCTCAGACTTCTGAATCTCCTGCCCGATGGAAGAAGTTGGAAAAGTGAGTAAGTCGGGTGGGAGGGATCCTTGATTATGCTGCCTGCTTTCCCCCGGCAGCGGGAGGTGTAGATGGAGTCCATGGATGGGAGGCAGGTTCGTGTGATGGACTGGGCGGTATTCACGACTCTCTGAAGTTCCTTGCGGTCCTGGGCCGAGCAGTTGCCATACCAGGCTGTGATGCAGCCCGATAGGATGCTCTCTATAGTGCATCTGTAAAAGTTGGTAAGGGTTAATGTGGACATGCCGAATTTCCTTAGTTTCCTGAGGAAGTATAGGCGCTGTTGTGCTTTCTTGGTGATAGCGTCGACGTGAGTGGACCAGGATAGATTTTTGGTGATGTGCACCCCTAGGAATTTGAAACTGCTCACCATCTCTACCTCGGCTCCGTTGATGCTGACAGGGGTGTGTTCAGTACTTTGCTTCCTGAAGTCGATGACCAGCTCTTTAGTTTTGCTGGCATTAAGGGAGAGATTGTTGTCGCTGCACCACTCCACTCGAATACTCCTGTATTCGGACTCGTCGTTATTCGAGATCCGGCCCACTATGGTCGTATCGTCAGCAAACTTGTAGATGGAGTTGGAACCAAGTTTTGCCATGCAGTCGTGTGTGTACAGGGAGTAGAGTAGGGGGCTAAGTACGCAACCTTGCGGGGCACCAGTATTGAGGACTATTGTGGAGGAGGTGTTGGTGTTCATTCTTACTGACTGTGGTCTGTTGGTCAGAAAGTCAAGGATCCAGTTGCAGAGTGGAGAGCCAAGTCCTAGGTTTTGGAGCTTTGATATGAGCTTGGCTGGGATTATGGTGTTGAAGGTGGAGCTGTAGTCAATAAATAGGAGACTGATGTAGGAGTCCTTGTTTTCGAGCTGCTCTAGGGATGAGTGTAGGGCCAGGGAAATGGCGTCTGATGTGGACCGGTTGCGACGGTATGCGAATTGAAGTGGGTCAAGGCGTTCCGGGAGTATGGAGGTGATGCGCTTCATGATCAGCCTCTCGAAGCACTTCATTACAACTGACGTCAGGGCCACCGGGCGGTAGTCATTGAGGCATGTTGCCTGGTTCTTCTTTGGTACCGGTATGATGGTGGTCTTCTTGAAGCAGGTGGGGACCTCGGAGTGGAGTAGGGATAGGTTAAAGATGTCTGTGAAAACCTCTGCCAGCTGGTCAGCACAGGCTCTGAGTGCACGACCAGGGATCCCGTCCGGGCCCATCGCCTTCCGTGGGTTCACTTTCAGGAAGGCCGATCTGAGTTAGGAAACTGTGATGGTGGGTATGGGTGAATTATGGGTTGCTGGGGCACTCGATAGCGGATTGTTGGTTACCTGCTCAAACCGAGCATAGAATGCATTAAGTTCATCGGGGAGGGGTGCACTGCTGCCAGAGATACTGCTCGGCTTCGCTTTGTAGCCCGTTATGTTGTTTAGTCCTTGCCACAACCGCCGAGAGTCTGTCTGTGACTCTCGCTTAGTTTGATATTCTCTCTTGGCATCTCGGATGGCTTTGCGGAGGTTGTACCTGGATTTCTTGTATAGGACAGGGTCGTCTGCCTTGAACACCTCAGATCTGTCCTTCAGTAGGGAGTCAATCTCGCGGTTGAGCCATGGTTTCCGGTTGGGGAACGTACGTACTGCTTTCTTTGGCACGCAGTCGTCCACACATTTGCTGATGAAGTCTGTGACGGTGGTGACATACTCATTTAAGTTAGTCGCTGAGTTCTTAAATATGGACCAGTCAACTGTCTCCAAGCAGTCACGTAAGAGCTCTTCGGTCTCCTCGGACCAGCACTGCACAACCTTCTTAGCTGGATTCTCCCGCTTGAGTTTCTGCTTGTAAGCCGGGAGAAGGAGCACAGTCTTATGGTCTGATTTCCCAAAGTGCAGTCAGGGGATGGAACGGTAGGCGCCCTTGATTTTTGAGTAGCAGTGGTCAAGAGTGTTGTCGCCCCTGGTGGTACAGGAGATGTGCTGGTGGAATTTTGGCAGTACACTCTTGAGGTTGGCTTTGTTGAAGTCTCCGGCCACAATGAACAGGGCCTCCGGGTGTTCTGTTTCATAGTTGTTTATGACTGTGTACAGTTCATCCAGCGCCTTCCTCACTTCTGCCTGGGGTGGGATGTAGACCGCTGTGATAATGGCTGAAGTGAACTCACGTGGAAGATAGTATGGGCGGCACTTTACGGTCAAGTATTCCAGGTCTGGGGAGCAGTAGGTCGCCAGGGTCACCACATCCAAGCACCAGGAGGAGTTGATGAGGAGGCAAACCCCTCCACCCTTCGCTTTGCCTGACGATGCCGTGCGGTCCGCCCGGTGAATAGAGAAGCCTTCAGGTTGTATGGCACAGTCTGGTGAGGCGGGGGTGAGCCATGTCTCTGTGAAACAGAGCACACAGCAGTCTCTTACTTCCCTCTGAGAGGTAAGTCTGGTGTTAAGTTCATCCAGCTTGTTTTCAATCGCTTGGACGTTTGCCAGGAGTATGCTGGAGAGAGGGGTCTTGAAACCGCGTTGCTTCAGTCTAACCTGCAGACAGCTGTGTTTCCCTCGCTTTCTCGCTCGGCGGCTGCTGCTGGATGATCCTGGGATCCGATGGGAGACGTAAGCACTTGTGGAAGGTAGGTGGTTGCGTCTGGCGGGGTCCAGGGCGCTGGCGGGGTCCAGGGTGCTAGCGAGGTCCAGGGCGCTGTTTACATTTTCGGGGTCGTGTCTGGCAGGGCCCCGGGCGCTGGTTGAGGTAGTGGGGTTGCTGGGGGGGGTGAGTTTGCGATCCAGATGGGTCCCGGCGTTCTGCGGGCGCGAGATTACCTTGCAGCATGTTCGGGTCCTCGCGTGCGGTCTCCATAGTTTTTGGGGTCCTGGGTCGTGGGCAGGGGCTTCCTGGGGCAGATTGGGCTAGGTCCCATGGTCTGTTCCCTTCCTGGGCGCTCCAAGGGTCGGATCTTGAAGTCGGCATGGTGGGGCCTCCATGTGGATTTTTCTTTCTTCCATCACCAGGTAGGTCGGGTTGCTGGGCGGGCCTCTCCGAGTCGGGTCGCTGGGCGGGTCTCTCGGGGTCGCGTTGAGCCGTGTCTTGCCGTCGGGGGTCGGGTCGGGAGCTCCAGGGACAAGGCTGGGCGATCCGGGGGCTGGCATCGGTTGTTAGGCCGGGTTTGGAGCTCCGAGGCCCGGGTCGGCTCCAAATCGAGGTTGGGGCTTCACTTCCGGTTTGGGCCCGATCTTCTTCCAGGTCACGGAGGTCAGGTCGGGTCGGGTCAAAAGGTCTCCAAGGGACTTGGAGGATCTTCAAGCCTGCAAGAGAAGATAAAAGAGAGAGGTTAGTAATAATGTTAGCTTTAGAATTAATTTTTAAAAGGTTAGAACGAGTATAAATAAAGTTAAAAGTGGATCTGTTGGGGAGAGCTTGCAGAGAGTCGCCTCGCTCCGGCACCATCCTCAATGTATCATGTATCAATGTACGGATGGACTCACTTTGGAGCATCTGCGATGCTGAGGACGCCGTTGGTCACACCACAGGTGAAAGTTACTGAGGGAGATAGAAAACAGGTGACCAAAAGACAGAGCAAGAGTAGGAAGGCAGTGCAGGTGTCCCCTGCGGTTATCTCCTTGCAAAACAGATATAACACTTTGGATACTGTTGAGGGAGATGGCTCACCAGGGGAAGGCAGCAGCAGCAAGGTGCATGGCACCATGGCTGGCTCTGCTGCGCAGCAGGGCAGGAAGAAGAATGGTAGGGCTATACTCATAGGGGACTCAGTCATAAGGGGAATAGACAGGCGGTTCTGGGGACGTAATCGAGACTCCAGGATGGCCTGTTGCCTCCCTGGTGCAAGGGTCAAGGATGTCTCGGAGCGGCTGCAGGACATTCTGGGGGGAGAGGGTGAACAGTCAGCTGTCGTGGTACACATAGGCACCAACGATATAGGTAAAAAACGGGATGAGGTCCTACAAGCTGAATTCAGGGAGTTAGTAGTTAAACTAAAAAGTAGGACCTCAAAGGTAGTAATCACAGGATTGCTACCAGTGCCATGGGCTAGTCAGAGCAGGAATGTCAGGATAGATAGGATAATGCGTGGCTCGAGAGATGGTGCAAGAGGGAGGGATTCACATTCCTGGGGCATTGGACACGGTTCGGGGGGAGGTGCGACAAGTACAAACCGGACGGTCTGCACCCGGGCAGGACTGGAGCCGATGTCCTGGGGGGCTGTTTGCTAAAGCTGTTGGGGAGGGTTTAAACTAATGTGGCATGGGGGTGGGAACCGATGCAGGAAGTTGGAAGGTAGTAAAACAGGGACGGAAGCAAAAGGAAGTAAGGGGGAAAGTGTAAGGCAGAGAAGCCATAGTCAAAAATTAAAAAGGGCGACAGTACAAAGTACAGTGACTGAGGGGAGCTCAGTGAATAGTATTTAGTAATACTAAAAGGAAAAAAGCTGGAAGTAAAAACATTAATGGTAAGGGACGTGGCAGGTTGTTACATGAAGATATGGGTTCAACCAAACTGGGAAACTGGGAGAAAAGTTAAGAGGAAATATAACTGGGGAGAGGTTACTGATCGAGATGTTAATATTCAAATCGGGGGTAAAAAAGCCAACATAAGTGTACTTTACCTGAATGCTCGTAGTATTCGGAATAAAGTAAATGAGTTGATGGCGGAAATCATCGTGAATGACTATGATTTAGTGGCCTTTACTGAAATATGGTTAAAGGATGGTCACGACTGGGAGTTAAACATCCAAGGGTATCAAACTATTCGGAAGGACAGAGTGGATGGTAAGGGAGGTGGTGTAGCTCTGTTATTTAAGGATGGCATCTGGGCAATAGTAAGGGATGACATTGGTGCTGTGGAGGATAAGGTTGAATCCATTTGAGTGGAAATCAGGAGTAGTAAGGCGAAAAGGTAGTAGTAGTCTATAGGCCACCGTGTAGTAACATTATGGTGGGGCAGGCAATAAACAAATAAATAACTGATGCATGTAGAAATGGTACAGCAGTTATCATGAGGGATTTTAATCTACATGTCGATTGGTTTAACCAGGTAGGTCAAGGCAGCCTTGAGGAGGAGTTTATAGAATATATCCGCGATAGTTTCCTAGAACAGTATGTAATGGAACCTACGAGGGAGCAAGTGGTCCTAGATCTTGTCCTGTGTAATGAGACAGGATTGATTCATGATCTCATTGTTAGGGATTCTCTCGGAGTAGCGATCACAATATGGTGGAATTTAAAATACAGATGGAGGGTGAGAAGGCAAACTCAAATACTAGTGTTTTGTGCTTTAAAAAAGGAGATTATAATGGGATGAGAGAACAACTAGCTAAGGTAGACTGGGAGCAAAGACTTGATAGTGGAACAGTTGTGGAACAGTGGAGAATTTTCCAAACAATTTTTCACAGTTCTCAGCAAAGGTTTATACCAACAAAAAGGAAGGACGGTAGAAAGAGGGAAAATCGACCATGGATATCTAAGGAAATAAGGGAGACCAGCAAATTGAAGGCAAAAGCATACAAAGTGGCAAAGATTAGTGGGAGACTAGAGGACTAGGAAATCTTTAGGGGGCAAATAAAAAAGCTATAAAGAAGAGTAAAATAAATTATGAGAGTAAACTTTCTCAGAATATAAAAACATAATGGGAGATGAGGAAATGGCTGAGGAACTGAACAGGTTTTTTGGGTCGGCCTTCACAGTGGAAGACACAAATAACATGCCAGTGACTGATAGAAATGAGGCTATGACAGGTGAGGACTTTGAGAGGATTGCTATCACTAAGTAGGTAGTGATGGGCAAGCAAATGGGGCTAAAGGTAGACAAGTCGCCTGGCCCTGATGGAATGCATCCCAGAGTGCTAAAAGAGATGGCTAGGGAAATTGCAGATGCACTAGTGATAATTTACCAAAATTCATTAGACTCTGGGGTGGTCCCGGTGGATTGGAAATTAGCAAACGTGACACCACTGTTTAAAAAAGGAGGTAGGCAGCGAGCGGGTAATTATAGGCCAATGAGCCTAACCGCGGTAGTAGGGCAGATGCTGGAATCTATCATCAAGGAAGAAATAGCAAGGCATCTGGATAGAAATTGTCCCATTGGGCAGACGCAGCATGGGTTCATAAAGGACAGGTCGTGCCTAACTAATTTAGTGGAAATTGTTAAGGACTTTACCAGTGCAGTAGATAATGGGGAGGCAATGGATGTGGTATATCTGGATTTCCAGAAAGCCTTTGACAAGGTGCCACACAAAAGGTTGCCGCATCAGATAAAGATGCATGGAATCAAGGGTAAAGTAGTAGCATGGATAGAGAATTGGTTAATTAATAGAAAGCAAAGAGTGGGGATTAATGGGTGTTTCTCTGGTTGGCAATTAGTTGCTAGTGGTGTCCCTCAGGGATCAGTGTTGTGCCCACAATTGTTCACAATCTACATAGATGATTTGGAGTTGAGGACCAAGGGCAATGTGTCCAAGTTTGCAGATGACACTAAGATGAGTGGTAAAGCTAAAAGCGCAGAGGATACTGGAAGTCTGCAGAGGGATTTAGATAGGTTAAGTGAATGGGCTAGGGTCTGGCAGATGGAATACAATGTAGACAAATGTGAGGTTATCCATTTTGGTAGGAATAACAGCAAACAGGATTATTGTTTAAATGAGAAAATATTAAGGCATACTGCTGTGGAGAGAGACGTGGGTGTGCTCATGCATGAGTCACAAAGAGTTGGTTTATAGGTGCAATAGGTGATTAAGAAGGCAAATGAAATTTTGTCCTTCATTGCTAGAGGGATGGAGTTTAAGACTAGGGGGGTTATGCTGCAATTGTATAAGGTGTTAGTGAGGCCACACCTGGAGTATTGTGTTCAGTTTTGGTCTCCTTACTTGAGAAAATAAGTACTGGCGCTGGAGGGTGTGCAGAGTAGATTCACTAGGTTAATCCCAGAGCTGAAGGGGTTGGATTATGAGGAGAGGTTGAATAGACTGGGACTGTACTCATTGAAATTTAGAAGGATGAAGGGGGATTTTATAGAAACATATAAAATTATGAAGGGAATAGATAGGATAGATGTAGGCAGGTTGTTTCCAGTGGCGGGTGAATGCAGAACTAAGGGGCATAGCCTCAAAATAAGGGGAAGTAGATTTAGGACTGAGTTTAGGAGGAACTTCTTCACCCAAAGGGTTGTGAATCTATGGAATTCCTTGCCCAGTAAAGCAGTAGAGGCTCCTTCATTAAATGTTTTTAAGATAAAGATAGATAGTTTTTTTTGGAGAATAAAGAGATTAAGGGTTATGGTATTCAGGCCGCAAAATGGAGCTGAGTCCACAAAAGATCAGACATGATCTCATTGAATGGCGGAGCAGGCTCGAAGGGCCAGATGGCTCCTAGTTCTTATGGTCTTATGTTCTGTTCTTATGTTCTCCCAGAAACAGGATCGCGTCTCCCTTGTCTTCAATTTTCATTCCATCAGCCTCCGTTTTTAAAGAATCATCCTGTACCAGTCCGCTAACTCCAGCTTGATGGCACCACCAAACACATTCTGCTCACTCCTGCTGTCAGCATTTCACAGGGTCCATCCTCTCTGGGATACCCTGTTCCACTCCTCCATCTCCCCAAACACCTCATCCTCTTCCCACGGCACCTTCTCATCAAATCGCAGAAGGTGTAACACCTACCACTTCACCTCCTTACTGCTCACAATTCAAGAGCCGCAACTCTCTTTTCAAATGAGGCAGTACTTCACATGCGCGTCTTTAAATCTGGTCTATTGCATTTGCTGATCCAAATAGAATCAGTCTATTCCCAAGTACAGAGACTAAACTCAGACTGGGGAACCGCTTTTCAGAAGTCTTCCAGTCCATCTAAGTACAGGACCTAGACTGTCCTGTCGCTTGTCATTTCAAATACCCATTCAGCTCTCACGTCCACATGTCTGTCCTTGGCCTGCGACAATGTTCCACTTGAAGCCCAGTGTAACCTGCAGGAACAGCACCTCAACTTCTGATTCAGCACATTACAGCCTTCCGGATTAACATTACATTCAACAACTTCAGGCTGTGAACTCTCTCCTCCACCTTCACGCCTTTTATTTATATTATTGGGCAGCACGGTAGCATGGTGGTTAGCATAAATGCTTCACAGCTCCAGGGTCCCAGGTTCGATTCCCGGCTGGGTCACTGTCTGTGCGGAGTCTGCACGTCCTCCCCCTGTGTGCGTGGGTTTCCTCCGGGTGCTCCGGTTTCCTCCCACAGTCCAAAGATGTGCGGGTTAGGTGGATTGGCCATGATAAATTGCCCGTAGTGTCCGAAAAAGTAAGGTTAAGGGGGGGGGGGGTTGTTGGGTTACGGGTATAGGGTGGATACGTGGGTTTGAGTAGGGTGATCATGGCTCGGCACAACATTGAGGGCCGAAGGGCCTGTACTGTTCTATGTTCTATGTTCTATTTTCATTTCCTCCATTTATCTCGTTTTCCCTCACATTTCTCCTCCCCCCCCCCACGCCGACTCCAGTTTGCCCAACTTTTCCGCGTTGTCCTTTGACAACTTTGGGGGGCACGGTAGCACAGTGGTTAGCACAGTTGCTTCACAGCTCTAGGGTCCCAGGTTCAATTCTCGGCTTGGGTGGAGTCTGCACGTTCTCCCTGTGTCTGCATGGGTTTCCTCCGCGCGCTCTGGTTTCCTCCCATCGTCCAAAGGTGTGGAAGTTAGGTGGATTGACCATGCTAAATTGCCCCTACTGTCCAAAAAAGGTTGGGTTGGGTGGGGCTGCTGGGTTACGGGAATAGGTTGGAGGTATGGCCTTAGGTAAGGTGTTCTTTCCAAGATCTGGTTCAGACTCGATGGGCTGAATGGCCTTATTCTGCACTGTAAATTCTATGATTCTATGATTCTATGGCATACTGATCAACATCTGCTGCGATTCACACATTCTAATATGTTGTTGTGCCACAACAGCACTCTTCTTAGCCCTAATCAGCTCCATTTACATCTCTCCTGTCTTCTGTCCTCGACATTTTGATCATCTCAAACTATCATTGGTCTAGTATCCATATTATCCAGCCCCACCGCTCCACTCCCCCCCCCACCCCCGCAGTATAAAGCTGACCCCATTTCCAGTTATCTCTATCTTTGCCAAAGAGTCATCCAGACTCGAATCATTAGCTCCATTCTATCTCCACAGATGCTCTCATACCTGTTGAGATTGTCCATATTATTTGAGTGTATTTCAGATTCCACTATCTGCAGTCATTTTCTTTAATTATCGAGAAGGGGTCATCAGAACTAGAAATGATCGAAAACATTTTGTACTTTCTACCCTTGGAGTGTTTATTGTCATCAAATAATTGATCAGCATTTTTATCATGCATTTTAGAATAAAGGAATTCTCGCACATTGAGACTGTGAAGATTAATTAAGAAGTCAGGTAAGTCACAAGCACAGAGACAACACACAGATGCACATGCAGACACACACAGGCATACACGCAGTCAATCTGCAGAGATGTACACACAATCCACAGACACACACATTATAGGTTACACATTAGAAGCCAGTTTATTTTGACTGATTGCAGTTAATTAGATCTGTGATTAACAATTTTTCCTTTTCCATTCCTTTTCAA
Organism: Scyliorhinus canicula; assembly: GCF_902713615.1. NCBI lineage: Eukaryota > Metazoa > Chordata > Chondrichthyes > Carcharhiniformes > Scyliorhinidae > Scyliorhinus > Scyliorhinus canicula. The sequence goes on along the minus strand of NC_052165.1, from coordinate 83,357,585 downwards.
TGGAGTCGATGAAGTTATGGTCTTGTGTATTGAATGTTATACAGCAGCTCAATGCGTTACTTGTAGTCGAAGATATAGTAGGTTGGTTCTTCAGTGAATCTTAAAATCGGATCTGATTCAGTTTCGGGCCCTGGTTTATTGGCTGATTGACAACTGACGGTACTTAAAAACAAATATGGCACAACCTTAGAACAGTACACACAGAACAGGCCCTTCGGCCCTCAATGTTGTGCCGAGCAATGATCACCTACTCAAACCCACGTATCCACCCTATACCCGTAACCCCCTTAACCTTACTTTTTAGGACACTACGGGCAATTTAGCATGGCCAATCCACCTAACCCGCACATCTTTGGACTGTGGGAGGAAACCGGAGCACCCGGAGGAAACCCACGCACACACGGGGAGGACGTGCAGACTCCACACAGACAGTGACCCAGCCGGGAATTGAACCTGGGACCCTGGAGCTGTGAAGCATTTATGCTGACCACCATGCTACCATGCTGCCCAATGAACCTGTCGCTGTAATTGCTGTCTTGTCAGTGATATACAGCACTCTACCCCGTTCACTCTGATTTTTAGATAAAACCCGTTATCTCAAGATGATTTTGATCACATGACCGCTGGGAAACATTTCTGACTGGCTTTGTCTGGTGGGTCTGATCGGCCGCAGTCATGCCAAAGGACATTAATCATAGATCATAGAAGTTACAGTGCAGAAGGAGACCATTTGGCCCATCGAGTCTGCACCGGCACTTGGAAAGAGCATCCGACCTCAGCCCATACCTCCACTCTATCCCACAACTCCACCTATGCCCGTAACCCCACCTAAACTTTTTTGGACACTAAGGGTAATTTATCATGGCCAATCCACCTAAACTGCACATCTTTGGACTGTGCGAGGAAACCGGAGCACCCGGAGGAAACCCAAGCAAATACGGGGAGAGCGTGCAGACTCCACACAGACGTGACTCAAGCCGGGAATCGAACCTGCACGTTGGAGCTGTGAAGCAACTGTGCTAAGCACTATGCTACGGTGCTGCCCAATGGTGGCTATTGATATTTTATCAGCTCCAATTGTCCAATTTGAAACATACATATGGCCCATAACTTCCGTCCTCCATTTTGTCATTTTACAGGATTACCCCAACAATGTGCTGGGGAGCTACCAATGTTGATACATCAGAAGGACAGCATTGTAATTTTCTGGAAGTTCAAACTTGCTTAGGTCAATTGTCCTGCAATGCAAACCATCCAAAAATAAGTTATATGTTGTTAAGTTCTGATGTATATTCCTACCCCACAGTTTTAGTTGCAATGGGTTTCATCTGATTACACTAGTTTGCACCCACAACCCAAACATGTGCCAGTTAGATTAATATATCATAGAACATACAGTGCAGAAGGAGGTCATTCGGCCCATCGAGTCTGCACCGACCCACTTCAGTCCTCACGTCCACCCTATCCCCCTAACGCAATAACCCCTCCTAACCCTTTTGGGCACTAAGGGCAACTTAGCATGGCCAATCCACTTAACCTGCACGTCTTTGGACTGTGGAAGGAAACAGGTGCACCCGGAGGAAACCCACGCAGACATGGGGAGAACATGCAGACTCCACACAGGCAGTGACCCAGCATGGAACCGAACCTGGGACCCTGGCGCTGTGAAGCCACAGTGCTAATCACTATGCTACCGTTCTACCCCTAATTAGGCAATGTTAATTTGCCGTTTAGGTGGGGTTACTGGATCATGGATATATGTTGGTGGAGGGGGCTGATGTAGGGTGCTCTTTTGGATGGATGGTGCAGACTCGAAAGGCCTACTTCTGCACTGTAGGGAATCTATGATTCACCATCTCCATCTCTAACTCCGCCAACTCTCCCTCTTCCCCGCCAAGGAACATCTTTGACTACCACCGTCGCTCACGCCCGTCAGTGGTCACCCGAATAGCATGAGGTTTACTGCCTAACCCACTCGCCCAACCTCTTTCTGGACTCAGCTTTAAATATGAGCACACATCTCCCCACTTAGCCGCTGATATTCTGACTTTCGCACCGAGCAGCCCACTTGGGTTTCCTCCAGGTGCTCCAGTTTCCTCCCACAGTCCAAAGATGTGCAGGTTAGGTGGATTGGCCATGATAAATTTCCCTTGCGTTGGGCCTCCTGTTGTTTCTCCACTTTCCCCCTTAAATTTGGGAAAAGGAGACTCAGCCTCGTTCGCAGCCGCCTTCCCATTAAGAGTTCAGCTGGCGGTATGCCCGTTGTGGAATGCGGTGTGGTCCTGTAATCAAACAGCCAGCGGGAGAGCTTTGTGTCCATTGACGCTGCCGGCTGCTTCTTGAGTCCCGCTTTAAGTGTCTGGACCGCTCTCTCTGCCAGGCCGTTGGTCACTGGATGGTAAGGGGCCGTTTTGTTGTGACGGATTCCGTTTTCCTTCAGGAATTTTCCAAATTCCCCACTTGTGAATGCCGTTCCGTTGTCCGACACCAATACCTCCGGAAGTCCATGTGTTGCAAACGAGGCCCTGAGCTTTTCTTTTTTTTTTAAATAATTTTTATTGAAAGAGTTTTTCCATACAAACATTTACCCCTACTAATTTTTACATTATTTACAACACAATCCCTCTAGGCAAATGTCCCTCCCTCGCCCGCCCTCTCGCGCGCACCAGTCCTCCCCCCCCCCCCCCCCCCCCCCGGCAACCTTAACAAACAAGGCAGCCTACAGTTTCAGACATGAGCAGCGAGCAGACTTGCCCGCGTTACAGTCGTGCATGTCCCCCCACGGCCCTTGCTGCCCCCCCCCTCCCCTCCCCCCCCCCTCCCTCCCCCCCCCCCCCCCCGGGTTGCTGCTGCCATGACCCCGAACGTCTATCTCTGATCTAAAAAGTCAAGGAAAGGTTGCCACCGCCTGGCGAATCCCTGTACCGACCCTCTCAGGGCAAATTTGATCCTTTCTAGCTGAATATAGCTAGCCATATCATTAATCCAAGTTTCAACGCTTGGAGGCCTCGCGTCCTTCCATTGAATTAATATCCTTCGTCGAGCCACTAGGGACGCAAAGGCCAGTATTCCGGCCTCCCTAGCCTCCTGTACCCCCGGTTCTACCCCGACCCCAAAGATCGCAAGCCCCCATCCTGGTTTGACCCTGGAGCCCACCACCTTCGACACCGTCCTTGCCACCCCCTTCCAGAACCCTTCCAGCACCGGACATGCCCAGAACATATGCACATGGTTCGCTGGGCTTCCCAGACATCTGACACACCTGTCCTCACCCCCAAAGAACCGGCTCATCCTTGTCCCCGTCATGTGAGCTCTATGCAGCACCTTAAATTGAATGAGGCTCAGTCTCGCACACGAGGAGGAAGAGTTGACCTTCTCCAGTGCATCCGCCCACGTCCCGTCTTCTATCTGCTCTCCCAGCTCCCCTTCCCACTTGGCTTTCAGTTCCTCCCCTGATGCTGCTTCCGCCTCCTGCATTATCTTGTAGATGTCTGATATCTTCCCCCCTCCGACCCAGACCCCCGAGAGCACCCTATCACTCGCCCCCTTACTGGGGAGCAGGGGAAACCCCTCCACCTGCCGCCTAGCAAATGCCTTCACTTGTAGATATCTGAACATGTTTCCCGGGGGGAGCTCAAACTTCTCCTCCAGCCCTCCCAGGCTCGCAAACCTCCCCTCTATAAACAGGTCCTTCAGCTGCCGTATGCCCACCCTGTACCAGCTCTGAAATCCCCCGTCGATGTTCCCCGGGATGAATCTATGGTTCCCTCTTATTGGCGCCGCCAACAGACCTCCCATTTCCCCCCTATGTCGCCTCCACTGCCCCCATATCTTGAGGGTGGCCGCCACCACCGGGCTCGTGGTGTACCTCGTGGGGGGGGAGCGGCCATGGTGCCGTTACTAGGGCCCCCAGGCTTGTGTTGCCACAGGACGCCCTCTCCAATCGTTTCCAAGCTGCCCCCTCCCCTTCCATCATCCACTTGCGCACCATTGACACATTTGCCGCCCAGTAGTACCCCGAGAGATTGGGCAGTGCCAGCCCTCCACTGTCCCTACTCCGCTCCAAAAAGACCCTCCTCACCCTTGGGGTGCCATGCGCCCACACGTAGCTCATGATGCTACTCGTCACCTTTTTGAAGAAGGCCCTAGGGAGGAAGATGGGCAAGCACTGAAATAAAAACAAGAACCTTGGGAGGACCGTCATTTTGATTGACTGCACCCTCCCCGCCAGCGACAACGGTACCATGTCCCACCTCTTAAATTCCTCCTCCATCTGTTCCACCAGCCTGGAAAAGTTCAACTTGTGGAGGGTCCCCCAGTTCCTTGCCACCTGCACCCCTAAGTACCTAAAGCTCTTTCCTGCTCGCTTGAAGGGGAGTCTCCCAATACCCTCTCCCTGGTCCCCCGGGTGTATCACAAAAACCTCGCTTTTGCCCAAATTTAGTTTGTACCCCGAGAAGTCCCCAAACTCTGCTAATAGTTCCATTATCTCCGGCATTCCCCCTTCTGGGTCTGCCACGTACAGCAGTAGATCATCCGCATACAGCGATACTCGATGTTCCTCCCCTCCCCTAGTCAGTCCTCTCCACCCCCCTGAACCCCTCAGTGCCATCGCCAACGGTTCAATCGCCAGTGCGAAAAGTAGGGGGGATAGGGGACATCCCTGCCTGGTCCCTCGGTGGAGCCCGAAATACTCCGACCTCCTCCCGTTTGTCACTACACTCGCCGTCGGGGCCGAGTAGAGCAACTTCACCCACTTAATAAACCCTTCCCCAAACCCAAACCGTTCCAACGTCTCCCACAGGTACTCCCACTCCACCCTATCGAATGCCTTCTCCGCGTCCAGCGCTACCACTATCTCAGCCTCCCCCTCCACTGCCGGCATCATAATTACATTCAGCAATCTCCGCACGTTCGTGTTGAGCTGCCGCCCCTTCACGAACCCCGTCTGGTCCTCATGGATTACCCCTGGCACACAATCCTCTATTCTAGCTGCCAGGATCTTTGCCAGCAACTTGGCATCCACGTTCAGAAGCGAGATAGGCCTGTAGGACCCGCACTGCACGGGGTCTTTATCCCGCTTCAATATCAGGGAGATCAGAGCCTGCGACATTGTCGGGGGCAGAACCCCCCCCCTCGCGCCTCATTAAAGGCTCGTACCAGTACCGGTCCCACCAAGTCCACATTTTTCTTATAGAATTCCACCGGGAACCCATCTGGCCCCGGCGCCTTCCCCGCTTGCATCTGACCTATTCCCTTGACTAGCTCCTCTAGCCCTATTGGCGCCCCCAGCCCTTCTACCAGCCCCTCCTGGACCCTTGGGAACCTCAATTTGTTTAGGAAGTCCTCCATTCCCCCTCTCCTCGTCGGCGGCTCAGACCGATACAACTCCTTGTAAAAATCCCTGAAGACCCCGTTCACTTCTTGCCCCTTCTGCACTACCTTCCCGCCCCTCTCCTTCACTCCCCCAATCTCCCTAGCCGCATCTCGTTTGCGAAGCTGGTGTGCCAGCATCCTGCTCGCCTTTTCCCCATACTCATAGACCGCGCCCTGTGCCCTTCTCCACTGCGTCTCTGCCTTCCCGGTGGTCAGCAGGTCGAACTTGACCTGCAGGCTGCGTCGTTCTCCCAGCAGCCCCTCCTCTGGTGCCTCCGCATATCTCCTATCCACTTCCAATAGCTCCCCCACCAGCCTCTCCCTCTCCTGCCTCTCCTTTCTTCTCTGTGCGCCCTTATGGAGATCAGCTCTCCCCTGATCACTGCCTTCAGGGCCTCCCAGACCATCCCCACCTGCACCTCACCCGTGTCATTCAAGTCCAGATAGCTTTCAATGCTCTTCCGGACCCTTTTACACACCTCGTCGTCCGCTAACAGCCCCACATCCAGCCGCCACAGCGGGCGCTGGTCCCGCGCCTCCCCCATTTCCACATCCACCCAATGCGGTGCATGATCAGAGATCGCAATGGCCGAGTACTCAGCTTCCCGTACCCTCGGGATCAGCCCCCTGCTCAACACGAAGAAATCGATTCTGGAGTACACTCTATGGACGTGGGAGAAAAAGGAATACCCCCTCGCCCTCGGCCTACCAAACCTCCATGGGTCTACTCCTCCCATCTGCTCCATGTACCCCCTCAGCACTTCTGCCGCTGCCGGCCTCCTATTGGTCCTTGAGCTCGATCTGTCTAGCCCGGGGTCCAGCACTGTGTTAAAGTCCCCCCCCATGATCAAGCCCCCTGCCTCCAGTCCCGGAATGAGGCCCAATAGGCGCCTCATAAAACCCGCGTCATCCCAGTTCGGGGCATATACGTTGACCATCACCACTTTCTCCCCCTGCAGCTTACCCTTCACCATCACATACCTACCCTCCTTATCCGCCACCACCTCCTCCGCCACGAACGACACCCTCTTTCCCACCAGAATCGCCACCCCCCGGTTCTTTGCGTCCAATCCAGAGTGGAACACCTGTCCCACCCACCCCCTTCTCAGGCGAACCTGGTCCACTACCTTCAAATGGGTCTCCTGTAACATTGCTACATCAGCCTTCAGTCCCTTCAGGTGTGAGAATACCCTTGATCTCTTGACCGGCCCATTCAACCCCCTCACGTTCCAAATGATCAGCCGGGTCGCGGGACGACCCGCCCCCTTCCCCTGCCGATTAGCCATGTCCTGTTCCCTGCTCGCCCCGGGTCGACCCTTCCCTTCTGACCCGCTCCCCATGGCGATGTCCCCCTCCCCCCACCTCTCCAGCCCTCCACTTCCCGTTTCTGGTCTTTTCAGCAGCAACCCGGTATCCCTCCCTAACCCCCCTCCCCCCCCACCCCCAGGCTAGGACCCCTCCTAGCCGCGATGTACCCTCCATCGTACTCCCGTAAGTCAGCTGGTTCACGCTGACCCGGCTGCTCCTGCCACACTCCGACTCCCCCCGGCTCGGGGGGGGGGCCTCCCCCCCCCTTGCCACTCCTCCCTGGCCCCGCTCCAGCGCGGGAAAGGTCGCCATTGCTAGCCACGCCCCGCACTCCTCCCCTCCCCCCTCCTCTGCCCCGCGCGAGGGAAAACAGAGGAAAGCCCGCGCTTTCGCCCTGCCACACCCCACCCCGCCATCCTCAGCTCCACCCCCGTCCCCGTCCATGCCTGTAAAAGAACCCCCCCCTAGGAACCCATATCCCCGATCTGCTCTCCCCCCCGTCCCACCTCCCCAACTCAACACTACAAATAACAGATAAATAACAAACAACAATGCACTCAACAGTCGCCCTCCACCAAACAGCACAAACAACCATTAATAACCATGAACAACCACAATAACCATAACTAAGGGAAATTGGCAAAGGGGGAAAAAACATCAGAAGAAAAACCACAGCAAGAGTTCAAAATCCAAACAAAGAATTCAGCAGAAAGTACCCGAGCGGCTACGGCCGCCAAGCATCCCCTGGGTCTAATTCGAGTCCAGTTTCTCTTCCTGTACAAAGGCCCACGCCTCCTCTGGGGACTCAAAATAGTGGTGTTGGTTCCTGTAGGTGACCCACAAGCGCGCTGGCTGCAGCATTCCGAACCTGATCCGTTTTGCATGTAGCACCGCCTTCGTCCGGTTGTACCGGGCCCGCCGCTTTGCCACCTCCGCACTCCAGTCCTGGTAGACCCTCACCGTCGAATTCTCCCACTTGCTGCTCCTTTCCCTCTTGGCCCACTCCAGCACTCTCTCACGGTCGCTGAGTCGCTGGAACCGCACCAGCACCGCCCTCGGGGGCTCATTTGCTCTTGGCCTCCTAGCCATGACCCTGTAGGCCTCTTCCAGCTCCAGGGGCGAAGGGACGGCCCCTGCCCCCATCAGGGAGCTCAGCATTTCTGCTACATATCCCGGGAGGTCTGACCCCTCCAGGCCTTCTGCCAGGCCCAAGATCCTCAGGTTCTTCCGCCTCATTCGGGTATCCAGCTCCTCAAACCGGCTCTGCCATTTCAGGTGGAGTGCCTCGTGCACCTCTACCTTTCCCACGAGGACCGTGGCCTCCTCCTCCCTCACAGTCATCTCCTGTTGCAGCTCCCGAATCGACGCCTCTTGGGTCGCCTGGGCTCCCATCAGCCTGGTGGTCGTCGCATTCATTGACTCCAAGAGCTCCATTTTCAGCTCCGTAAAGAAGCGCAGGAGAGCGGCCTGCTGCTCCTCCGCCCATTTCCTCCATTCCTCGGGTGCGCCACCGGCCGCCATTTTGGTCTTCTTCCCCCGCTTTTTTTTGGGAGCTGCTGTTGCTTTCTTTACCACCCCACTCCGGGTACCGACCATAAAGTTGGTCTGGTTCTCTTCAGGGAGCCTTCCCCCACCGGGATTTGTCCTTACAGCGCCGTTGGGGCCCTCCAATCGGCCCGAAAACACCTTTGTAGCAGGAGCAGCCAAACGTGCGACTTAGCTGGTCATAGCCGCAACCGGAAGTCGCCCTGAGCTTTTCAATTGTCGATGCTATGCTTACCTTGTTTACCCGGTGGACGTCCAACCATTTGGAGTGGGCGTCCACTGTCACCAAAAACATTGAGCCCATGAAAGGGCCGGCGTGGTCAATATGCAGGCGGGTCCACGGTCTGCCTGGCCATTCCCACGGGTGCAATGGCGCCGCTGGTGGCACTCTTTACCCCTGTTGGCACTCCTGGCACCGACGTACCAAGGCTGCTATGTCTGTGTCCAAACCTGGCCACCAAACGTAGCTTCGAGCTAGCATCTTCATTTTAGACACCCCTGGGTGTCCGTGATGTAACTCGGTTAAGATTGCCTGACGACCCTGAGCTGGGACGATTACCCGGGCTCCCCATAATAGGGTACCGTCTTCTACGGTTATTTAGTCCCTTCTGCTCCACTATGGGTGCATCTGGGGATCCACTGGTCTTTTCAGTTCCCCTGTTAACAATAAATGCTTCATCTTGGCTAAAACTGGGTCTTTTTGCGTCCACGACCGAATATATTGTGCGTCTACTGGTAGGGTGCCCAAAAAATTTAGAGTCATTACTGTCTCTACTTTTGGTATTTGCGGCGGAATGTCCGGGAGGGGAAGTCTGCTCAAAGCATCTGCATTTGCTACTCGCGTTCCCGGTCTGTGCTCCAGAACGTATCTATATGCCACCAGTAGCAACGCCCAGCGTTGGATTCTAGCTGATGCAAATCGGGGGTATTGACTTGTCTTCTTTTAATAACCCTAATAACGGCTTATGGTCCGTCACTATGGTGAATTTCCGCCCGTACAGATACTGATGAAATTTTTTTACTGCGAATATCACCGCCAGTTCTTCCTTCTCGATTTGGGCGTACTTCCTCTCAGCCATCGCCAAGGTCCTCGAAGCATAGGCTATTGGCCGTTCTTCCCCATTCCTTCCTCTATGGGTTAAGACGGCTCGTACCCCATAGGGGGATGCATCACAAGTGACCACCAACTCCTTCCTTGGGTCATAATGCTCTAGGACATTTTCGGATGACAGCTGTTCCTTAACGTCCCTAAATGCTCGGTTTTGGCGGGTGGACCATTTCCATTCTTGCCCCTTTTAAAGAAGCTGGTGGAGTGGTTCTAGGACGGACGCCCTATTTTCAATAAATTTTCCATAATAGGTTACCAACCCTAGAAATGATCATAGGGGCAGCAGGGTAGCATGGTGGTTAGCATAAATGCTTCAGAGCTCCAGGGTCCCACGTTCGATTCCCGGCTGGGTCACTGTCTGTGTGGAGTCTGCACGCCCTCACCCTGTTTGCGTGGGTTTCCTCCGGGTGCTCCGGTTTCCTCCCACAGTCCAAAGACGTGCAGGTTAGGTGGATTGGCCATGCTAAATTGCCCGTAGTGTCCTAATAAAAGTAAGGTTAAGGGGGGGTTGTTGGGTTACGGGTATAGGGTGGATACGTGGGTTTGAATAGGGTGATCATGGCTCGGCACAACATTGAGGGCCGAAGGGCCTGTTCTGTGCTGTACTGTTCTATGTTCTAACTCATGGACCGTGGTGGGAGTTGGGGCTTCTTTTATTGCCCTTACTCGGTCTTCTAATGGGTGTAAGCCTGATCGTCCACTTTATATCCCAGGTACGTCACTTGTGGGGCCAGAAAAACACATTTTTCCCTTTTTAGCCGTATGCCTGCCTTTGCGAAATGCCTGAGCAGTTCCTCCAGGTTCCTTCAGTGTTCCCTGTTTGTCCTACCCGTGATTAAGACATCGTCCAAATAAATCGCCACCTGCGGTAGTCCCTGCAGAATATTTTCCATCGTACGCTGGAATATAGCGCAGGCTAATGACACTCCGAAAGGTAGCCTAGTATAACGAAAAAGGCCCTTCAGGGTGTTGATCGTAGTGAACTTCTGGGAGCCCTTGTCCAGTTTTAACTGCAGGTAGGCGTGGCTCATGTCCAGTTTCGTGAACAAAAGCCCACCTGCCAATTTGGCATATAGGTCGTCTACTTTCGGGATTGGGTATTTGTCCAGCAGTGCGTATTTGTTTACTGTCTGTTTGAAATCTCCACAGAGACGTATCGAGCCGTCTGGCTTCAAAATTGGTACCACCGGCGCTGCCCATTCCGAGAACTGTACTGGTCTGATAATGCCGTCGCGCCGTAACCTTTCTATTTCGTCATCTACTTTCTTCCTTAATGCAAAAGGTACCAGCCTGGCCGTACAAAATTTCGGAAGGGCTTCTGGGTCCACGTGCAAAGTTGCTTTGGCGCCTATGATTTCCCCCAAACCTTCCTGGAAGACCTCCGGGTATTTTTGGAGTACTCCACTCAACTGCCCGCTTCCACTCTGGAAAATTTTCATCCAATCTAATTTCAGGTCTTTCAGCCAGTTCCGTCCAATTAAGCTCGGTCCGGAGCCCTCTACTATAGTCAACGGTAATCTGAGCAATTGTTTCTCATATTCCACGGGTACATTAGTTGTGCCTAGAACTTCCAGGGGTTCCCCCGTGTAGGTTTTAAGTTTCATCAATGTTTTTGTTAGGGTTAGTGGCTGGAGTCAATGTTTGATTTTTCTAAATGCTGCCACTCCCATTGCTGATACGGCCGCACCCATGTCTGTTTCCATTATTGTCGGCCGCCCGTTCACCCGTGGGCTAATCCTAATGGGTTCTGCTTTCTTCGTTGCAATATTATATAATTGTTCCCCTTCGGAGGAGGATGGGGCGTCTAGGTTGTGTACTTCCCTGCGTCCCCACCTGCTATTCCTCTTTTGCCACCTCCTTCTAGGGTTTCTGTTGTTGTTACCCCGACTCTGTCTGGTGCCAGAAACGGTCCTTCTCAGTTGGGGGAGCCTCAGCCGGTACTTCCCTCTGTCTCCAGTTAGTCCTGGCAGACTTGGGGGCAGTTCTGGGGTTTTCCTTTTTCCCTCTATTCCTCAGGTTTTTCCTGAGAGCGGCTATCTGGTAGCAGGACCCGTTGTGGTAGTCCCTCTCACAGGTATCTACCTCCATTGGCGTGCCCTGTAGTTCCTGCGCCCCACTTGCTGACTTTTCTAGGGACAGTGCGAGCTGTAACGCCTGCCTGCAGCCTAGCTCTGTTTCCGCCAACAGGCGTTTCTGTATTGTGAGGTCGTTTATACCACACACTAACCGGTCCCGAAGCATTTCATTTAGCGTCGGGCCGAACTCACATTTTTCCGCCAGCCTTCTCAGGCGGGTCAAGAAATTTGTGACTGATTCCCTGTCTTCCCGCTTCGCTGTGTAGAATCTGTACCTACGCAAAATGAGGGGTGGTTTTGGGTCATAGTGCTCTTTCACCAATTCCATTACTTCTTGGAAAGTTTTCATGTCCGGCGCATCGGGATAAGTCAGACTACATATAATGGGGAAAGCTGAGGGTCCACACGCCGACAGCAGGATAAGCCGTCTCCTTTCGTCCGTCAGTATATCATTTGCCCGGAAGAAGTAACACATTCTCTCCACATAGTAGGACCAGTCCTCAATAGCCGGGTCGAATGCCTCTAACCTCCCAAAAAACAGCATTTTAAAAATGGCAAGGCTTACCTTGTGTGCGGCAGCTGGTCTCCGCAAAATTCTTAGTTTACCTCGTCGCCACTGTAGTAATCCACGGGAGGCAGGAGTTCCGTCACCACACCAATATTTATTTACAATAACGATATTACAGTAGCAGCTACAAACAGTGCTGCTAGCAGTCCAGTCAACTTAAGACTGGCTCACAAAGCCTACACATGTGATTATATGGGCCCCCTCAATGAGCTATCATTGAGGGAGCTCATACTCCAATTGGCCAACCAATAAAGCCAATTGGAGTTCATTACAACCTCTGAACAGCTGACATCACACGACCCCCTTTTACTGCCGAACTAAATGCCCCGCTATCCAATCGACCATGTCCAACTAACCTCCAAGGAGACCAGGTATCCCACATGCCAATCTTCCGGTAGACTTTAGAAACTTAACTTCTCCTTGTCTCCTCGATGTAGCTGAATAATTAGATACATCTGCTGAAGGACAGCCAATGTTATGAAAAAGGGGCAAATAACCTTCACTGTGACCACACAGCTGAGCGCTATTCTTTGCAGATGCTTGCCATTCACACTGCTGTCTACTTTAGCTTAGCTGGGCATGTTTTTTGTATACCTCGTGCTCCTGCTGGTCTGCTCTGTAAACACTTCATTCAACGAGGTTTGATAGCGCTGGTAGAATGAAGGATATGCCAGGTTATCAGTCTACTGATCATGTTGAATGTAATCCCGCTGCCATGGATGACCAATAATATATTTGGACACCCGATTTGAGCAGCTTTATGTGCTCCAAATCTATCCCGCTGCACTCCAAATAATGTCACTGAATGCACCCTCAGTTTGAAGACTGGATATGACCATCAAAAGTACTCCTGGTGAGGGGGGCAAGGGGCGAGACTTTGGATGATGTGGCCATTAGAAAGGAGTGTCCGAGGCAGATACATTTGAGTGGAAGAGATTTGAGTGGGCGGTAAGGTGATTTGAACTGTAGCCCCACAGCGTGAGGACCTAGGTTCAATGCCGGGCTTGGGCGACTGTTTGGGTGGAGTTTGCCAATTATCCCTGTGCTTACGTGGGTTTGTTACGGTGCTATGATTCCCTCGCAAGCTCCATTGATGTGTTGGTCAGATGGATTGACCACGATTAATGCGCAGGGATAACGTGGGTATGTGGGCCGAAGTAAATTGCTCTTTCAGAGGGTCATTGCAACTTCGATGGGCCGGATGGCCTCCTTCTGCACTGGAGGAATTTCCAGGCCAGAGTTTTTTAGTCTAGATGCATTATTCAGGCCGCAAACTCGTCCAGCAATAGTGATAGCGAGTCATCTTGTCAAACTACCATGGGTACAAGATGAAAATATTTTCTTTTCCTATTCTGATCTCTCCTCCCACTGACAAATGAGAGACTGAAAAGAGTCGGAGATAAATGCAGAGATTTTTATTCACATTGTTGAGGCCAGAATGGGTCAGCGTGCTCGAGATCTGGGGGTCACACTATCAAGCAGACCCTCAGTTACAGTTAACGTCTGTCAGAGCCTCCGACGTAATTCCCAGGGGAACATATTCCCGTTTCTGAACACATTTGAGTTTGCAGCATTTATAAAACCAGAAGCATTTGCCACGTAACCAATTCTCGTTTCTACGACATGGACCCATCCTGCAATTTCCATTCACCCCGTCACATCCAAATATGGCACCTGAAATACAGAAGAGTGCATTAAATTCACCAATCCCGACTTTGCCATTCACATATGATCTCAGCAAATACATTGAAACTAAGATGGCGTACTATACTCTAATCATGATTAAATGATCTCCATGGTGGTTAGAAGGGTGTTCTGATCTCCAATCATCTTTGAGCGGGGTTCATGGAGACCAGAGCTTTCCTTGTGCTGCAACCGTGTTTCAAGGCGTTTTACATGTTACAGAGATTTACAGAACCTTTCTTGGTGCAGGAGTTTATCCAGAGTTACGCAGACCAGAACAGTACATTGCGCTCCATTCAGACGCAAATACGATTTCGAGAGTGTAACTGTGGGCATGTCATGTGAGACTCCCTTTAAGAAAAGTGTGTTTTATAAAATGGCTGCAGTGATGTCATTGTGTGGGTGCAGCTGGAATGTAATTCTGTTTTTAACTTTCATTTTGAGCTGGAATCTCTTTTTGTCTCTGTGTTTTAGTTTCACTTTGAGTTGGAGAGCTGCATTCAAACCAAGCAGATATATACTGGCCCCCTCTCTCTGTATGGTAAACAAGGTGTTTAGATCACTTGATAATTTAAAAGTGATAACCGTTCTCTGTAGAGAATTCAAGCCGACTATCTTTGTTAAAAAGTGTTTTGACTGTTGGATGTTGTTAGCTAAAGGTTACCTTTGGAGGGCTGTATCTTTTTTGAATGGTTATCAGTGTTGGTAGTTGGTAAGATGTTTACTGTGTGTTTATAAATGTTAGCATTGTTTTGTTTTAAAAATACTTAAGCTCTCTGTTGTATCACACCTATAAAGTGGGCCACTGTGCTCCTCATAACCAAAATCTATTAAACGTTGTGGGTCATGTGAACTCCATGGTACACTTTGGTGTTCTCTAAACCCTGGCCCATAATAAATTGGGGGCTCGTGGGAGAAAAGTTGATCTTTCATGATTAGATTGGCTTAGTGAACTTAAAGACAGTGAGGGGCGAGCATATTTGTGTTTGCTTTTCATGTGTGGTATTCCAGTTTAAGTAGGGAGTGTGTTGTGGACAATGGCTCTTTCAGAGGCTCTGAGGTTTTTGGGTGTGGAGAAGGTCACATGCTGTACCTTACGAACAGAGACTACAAAGAGGCTTTTAGATCTGGCAAAAACATTTCAGTTATCATTGCCTGCAGACTATGAAAAGGTGAGGTACTTAGGGTAGTAGCTCAGCATTTAAAATTGCCTGAGATACAGTCAGACTCATTGTAATGGCACAAATTCAGTTACAAATCAAGCTAATGAACATGAAAAAGAATTAAAGCAGCTTGAATATGAAATGAGAGAAAATAGAACATAGAACATAGAACAGTACAGCACAGAACAGGCCCTTCGGCCCTCGATGTTGTGCCGAGCAATGATCACCCTACCCAAACCCACGCATCCACCCTATACCCGTAATCCAACAACTCCCCCCCTTAACCTTACTATTAGGACACTACGGGCAATTTAGTATGGCCAATCCACCTAACCCGCACATCTTTGGACTGTGGGAGGAAACCGGAGCACCCGGAGGAAACCCACGCACACACGGGGAGGACGTGCAGACTCCACACAGACAGTGACCCAGCCAGGGAATCGAACCTGGGACCCTGGAGCTGTGAAGCATTTATGCTAACCACCATGCTACCGCGCTGCCCCATGAAAATGAAAGAGAAGAAAGGAAAAAAGAAAGACTAGCTGTGGCAGAACCAAAAGAAAGAGAAAGGGAGGTACATATCAGAGAAAAATGAAGAGAGAGAAAGAGATAGCGAAGAAAAAGAAAAGGAGAGAAAAGGGAAAAAGAGAGTGTTTGAACTTCAAGAAATGGCCATGAAACATGATAGTCAGTTAAAATTGGTGGATGTAAAGGGAAACATGTGAGGAGAGTCATGAGGATAATGAGCTTGAGCGTCGTAGTCGAAGGCTTGGCGGGGATCTATTTAACTAAGTCCAAGCATTGCTAAGGTTTGATGAGGATGCGATAGAAGCCTTTTTCATTTCATTTGAGAAGGTAGCTTAACAATTGAAATGGCCACAGGACATGTGGGTATTACTGATTCAAACTAAAGCTGGTAGGTAGGGCTAGTGAAGTATTTGCATAACTATCAGAGAAGGTATCTGGAACGTCTGAGGAGGTGTAAAATCCATCTTGGGGGTATATGAACTAGTGCCTGAAGTCTACAGTAAGATATCTTACAACACCAGGTTAAAGTCCAACAGGTTTGTTTCAAACACGAGCTTTCGGAGCGCAGCTCCTTCCTCAGGTGAGGAAGTCTACAGACAGAGGTTTAGAAATGTAAGAAAAGAACAAATGTGAGGTTATCCATTTTGGTAGGAATAACAGCAAACGGGATTATTATTTAAATGATAAAATATTAAAGCATGCCGCTGTGCAGAGAGACTTGGGTGTGCTAGTGCATGAGTCACAGAAGGTTGGTTTACAGGTGTAACAGGTGATTAAGAAGGCAAATGGAATTTTGTCCTTCATTGCTAGAGGGATAGAGTTTAAGACTAGGGAGGTTATGTTGCAAAACTTGCATTATTGGATTGTGTGTCAAATTTTAGGGAATGGTTAAATAGAGCAGGGGAATTGGCTGGACAACATTAAAAAGTTGCACAACATGTGATTAAATGGATAGCAGACAAGAAAGCAAGAGTTCGCAGTTTTGCCAGTGGAGATAAAGTTTTAATATTGTTACTGGTGGTAGGTGTACCTTTAAAAGCAAGGTTTTGTGGACCTTATCAGATAGAAAGGAAATTAAGTGAGCTGAATTATGTGGTAAGAACGCCAGATAGAAGGAAAACTCACTGAGTGTGTCATGTGAGTATGCTTAAAAGGGACTTTGAAAGGGAAGGAGAGCAAAAGGAGGAGGTATTAATGATTCTATCTTAAAGTGAAGAACCGCGTCCAGGTGACTTTGAATTTGACATCCCCCAAATTAAATTGGAAAATGAGGTTGTTCTTAAAAATTGGAATAAATGGTTGAGTTTCCTTCGAGAGGAAAACCGAACTTAACTGAGTCAATTCAAGCAGTTATCTCCAGTTTGTGGAGATAATTTAGGAAGTACTAAAATGGCCAGACATGATGTCGTTGTGGGAAATGCTGTTCCAATTAAACAACATCATAATTTTTGATTTAAAATTGGCACAGGTTAACAATAAAATTAAAAGTCTGCTTAAAAATGGCGTAATTGCAGCCAATGGAGCTCACCCATAGTGATGGCACTGAAACTGGACGGTCCAACTGGACTATGTGTGTGGACTATGGAAAGGTTAACACAGTTACAAAACGGACTCTTATCCTGTTCCACGTTTGGAGAATTGCATTGAGAATATGGGACAATCAGCTTTTATTTCCAAACTGGATTTACTTAAAGGTACCTTTATCCGAAAGGGTTTTCAGCTTTTTTGACCAGGTGGTATATACCAATTCAAAGTTATGCCATTTGGCATGAAAAACGCCCTAGCCGTATTTCAACAGTTAACTAGGAAATTTGTTTCAGGATTACCCAATTGTCGACGATCTGGTAATTTTTAGTTACATATGGAACAAACATTTGAAGCATCTGATGGAGCTGTATGATTAGCTTTACGAGGCGGGTTTGGTGGTAAACCTAGCCAAAGGTGAATTTGGAAAAGCTCAGGTCATTTTCCTTGACCAATTGGACAGGGTCGAATGGTCCCACGGGATGTGAAAACAAACATTATTGTGAGTTTCCAATATCTTCAACACAAAGAGAAATAATGCAGTTTCTTGTCATGAGTGGATTTTACCGGAAATTTGTGCCGAACATTAGCAATGTGGTCGATCCACTGACGGACTTGCTAAAGAAGCGTAGCAAATTTCAGTGGACAGAGGAGTGTCAATGGGCATTTGTCGACCTGAAGGCTATGTTAACCACTGCTCCTGAGTTGGCCATTCCAAATTTTAGAAAACCATTCAAAGTGGCTGTTCATGTGAGTGATATGGGTGTAGGCAGTGTTTTTACAAGAAGGTGACGAAGAACTAGAGTGGCCTATTGGTTATTTTTCAAATAAATTAAATAAGCACCAGAAGAGGTATTCAACAATTTAGAAGGAGACTTTGAGCTTGGTGCTGGCTTTACCGCATTTTCAAATCTATATTACCAGCAATCCGCCTAGCACAATTATATATACCAATCAAATTCCATTGACGTTTTTGGAGCAATTCCGGAATAACAAAGCAGGACTGTTGCAATGGAGTTTATTGTTACAGCCATTTTGTTTAAAAATAATGCATGTGGCAGGACGAGAAAACGAGATAGCCGATGCCTTGTCACGAATGTGATGAAGAGAAGCAGGATCGGTGGAGGAAGAAGAACTAAAAT
Source organism: Scyliorhinus canicula (assembly GCF_902713615.1). Lineage (NCBI taxonomy): Eukaryota > Metazoa > Chordata > Chondrichthyes > Carcharhiniformes > Scyliorhinidae > Scyliorhinus > Scyliorhinus canicula. Next base: position 83,339,565 of record NC_052165.1, on the reverse strand, counting down.
GGACTATGTTATAAATGTTTACGTGTTTTGTTTTGTTAAACAAAAAAAAGCATATTTACTGTCAATATTTCTTAAAGGAAAAAGGTGTGATGCAACAGATCTTAAAGTTGAAGTTGACGGTTTATTTTTTTTCTTGGGCGAGTGAATAACGTGTTTTATCAAATGGCTGCAGTGATGTCATTGTGTAGGTGAAGCTGGAATGTGATTCTGCTTTGTACTTTCATTTTGAACTGGAAGCTCTTTTTGGCTCTGTGTTTTAGTTTTGCTTTCAGTTGGAGAGCTGCAATCAAACCAAGCAGACGTATATTGGACTCTCTCTGTATGTTAAACAAGGTGTTTAGATCACTTGATAATTTAAAAGTGATAACCGTTCTCTGTAGAGAATTCAAATCGACTATCTTTGTTAAAAAGTGTTTTGGCCTATGGATGTTGTTAGGAAAGTTACTAAAGGTCACCTGTGGAGGACTGGATCTTCTTTTTGGGAGGTTATCAGTGTTGGTCATTGGTAAAATGTTTACTGTGGGTTTATAAAATGTCAACTGGATTAATTGAATAAACATTGTTTTGTTTTAAAAATACTTTAGATCTCTGTTGCATCACACCTGTAAAGTGGGCCCTTGTGCTCCCCATAACCAAAATCTATTAAAAGTTGTGGGTCAGGTGAAGTCCATGATATACTTTGATATTCTTTAAACCCTGATCCATAACAGGTGGCACAGTGACACGGTGATTAACACTGTTGCCTCCCAGAACCGGGAAACTGAGTGGTGTTTGCACTATCTCCCCATGTCTGCGTGGCTTTCCACGTGGTGCTCCGGTTTCCTCCCACAGTCCTGAAAATGTTCAGGTTAGGTGGATTGGCTTTGCTAAACCTGCACTCTGCGGATTTACGGTGATAGTGTGGGTTCTCTTCCAGATGGGCCGAATGGCCTCCTTCTGCACTGTGATTGTGCTTAAACACAATAGTGGACTCGCCAACACTAAAGGCATTCAAATCGTCATTGGATAGACATATGGACGATAAAGGAATAGTGTAGATGGGCTTTAGAGTGGTTTCACAGGTCAGCGCAACATCGACGGCTGAAGGGCCTGTACTGCACTGTAATGTTCTATGTTCTATAAAGGATATTTAGGGAGGCTACAAATGTAAACTGGCACACATCATGTTTTAATGAGGTTTATGGAAATAATATTTGTGAAGAGTACTCTGGTTGTAGTTAGATAATGTTCAGGAAAAGCAAAATTGTACATTGTAAACCAATGCTGGTGAAATGAGGGACGTGGAGGCCAGAACTGTGCTTTTTGCTCTTACCGTGTTGAAGCGAGTTTTAGGGAGACCAGAACTAGATATCCTGCTCTAATAAGAATCGTTTCTCCATGGCAGAGATGTCAAGTACAGGACACATACGTTTAAGATAAGGGATAAGTAGTTTAGAGGAGAAAACATGTTTTCCACTCAGATGGTCATGGAAAAAGGGAACGCACTGCTTGTGAGAGTGGTTAAGACAGGTACTCTCAACATTGAAGAGGCATCTGGACGAGCACTTACATCTCCAAAGCAGATGAGGCTATGGACCAAGTGCTGGTAAATGGAATTAGAATAGATTGGTATTTGATGGTCAGCATAGACATAGAGGGGCCTAAACACCTGTTTCTGTGCTGCAAGACCTTATGAGTCTCTGAATCGTTCTGAAACAGGCTTGATGAAAACCAGACTGGATACTGTGCTCCTATATGTTTGTTAGGTTTCTGGAGATCGGAACAGTACACTACATTTCTATCATGGCAAAAATTGCTCTTTTTGTAGGAAGGTGGGGCAGGCATCATATGTAAACGGTGCTCAAGTTCTTTTTGAATGTGCTTTTTATGGACATTTGTCTACATTGTCCACAAATAATGTTTTAGCGGTGTCAGTGGAAAAGCATAATATACCACTGTCTTCCATTCCTGATTAAATGAGGTTTATCAAGGCCAAAACATTAAAGTGTTCCGCTCATGATTAAAATACACGATAAATATACACTAGGTGATAGTAGGTATCAAACACGTTTTATGGAGACCCGAAATGTGCAATTTGCTGCAATCATGTTTAAAAGAACTGAATGGGGATTAAAAATATACTCTACGCTCATGGTGTAGTCATACCACCATAAGATCCTAAGCAGAATTAGGCCATTTGTCCCATTGAGCCTGGTTTGCCATTCAATCGTAGCTGATATGTTTCTCACCTCCATTCTCATGGGCTTCTCCCCGTATTCCCTGACACCTGATTAATCAAGAACCGATCTATCTGTGTCTCAAAGACACTCAGTGATTTGGCCACCACAGCCTTCTGCAGTAAATAGTTCCACAGAAGAAATACCATGCTATTTTTTTCTTCTTCTCTTTTACTTAGTCTCCTCATGGAACATGAACGTCACAACCGGACATGTGAACAAAGAAACCTTATCAAATTCTATGATTTCATTAGGATACTGGGAACATCGTTATGGTCTAACTAACCATATTGGATGTCAGTACACGCTTGGAAATCTGGATATCCGCCTTCAGTTTCCACGAATATTCCTGTAGATTTCTTGTTGTGAGATGCACTAACCTCCATATAAAAACCTTGCACTCACTCCTCCTTCGGCAGTTATGGGCGATACCAGAAGCAGGACTTGAAGGGCCAAGATAATTGCTTTCCTCATCTTCCATTCAGTTCGTCAGAGTGAAGATCAGGTGCCTGATGTAACTAAGTTCTTTATATGAACTCAAAGATTATTATAGTTACTGATCAGCGGTGGTGAGGATCAGCTCATCCTTTAACAGGCTTAAGGAGCAATCCACCACCTGAGAACAAAAGAACATAGAATCAAACATTAAATGCATTAACGATTGAAAGCTTTCCCGAATCTCAAGCAGGTGTTTGAACTGGGGAAAGTTAACATATGTCATTTTCTGTAAATAAATTAAGAACCATGCAGTGGATATGGAGAACGTTCTGTCCATTGTGCCTGTCCTAACACTTAAAACAGGGACAGAAAATTATTCATATACTCTATCTTCTCTTGCACCTTAGTCTAGAGTTTTAAATTTCAATAATGTAATCAAATTCTGTTCAGGAATTCACCGCAGAATCTGACCCTACCACACATGGAGAGGAGAATTTACTGATCACAGTTCACTGCTCAGAAATGAATTATTCTCGCATCTAATTGCTTATGTTGCTTTCTTCAATATTTTGACCGATTACGGAATTTCCCTGGATGAAGTTCCTGTGGCCACGATTAGAAGAAGATTTGAAAAGTTCTCCCTGACACCCTCGGACCAATATTATACGAATCTGTCCGTATTACTATGTCAGCTTGTCGGTCGGAATACCGGTTGTTGCCGGTTAGAGATTCTGTGAACAACTTGGCCTCGATGATTATTACATGACACAATGACAACGCTTCAACTCTCTTCAATTGAAACGAATTTACCTTTCTAAGGTTGTGAAAGATGTTTTAGGAATGTAACTATTTTATCGTTGTTTTGATAGCTCGTTATCTGCATTACAATTTACACTCATTTGTATTGTGTTATTAATTCTTTTATCGCTCTCTGCCGCTCCTCTCTGTTCTTAAAATGTATATGTTATACATATATTTCCGTCTCTTTCTCTCTCCCACTCTCTTGTTGTCTTTCACTATCTCTGTATCTCCTTCTCTGCTATACCTTCCTCCTGATAATTTCTCTCCAGCTTCCCTTATTCTTCCCCATATTTCTGTCTTTTAGTGTTTGTCCCAACAAATACATTTTTCTATAATCTCGTAGAGATTCTCTGTTTCTCGCTCTCACTTCGTCTCTCTCTCGCTTTCTCTCTCTCTGTGTCTATCTCTCTCTCTCTGTCTATCTCTCTCTCTGTCTATCTCTCTCGCTTTCTCTCTCTGTCTATCTCTCTCTCTCTGTCTATCTCTCTCTCTTTCGCCTCGCGTTTTTCGCCTCATCATAGAAACATAAAGATTACAGAGCAGCCTGGGATCATTTGTCACCGGTTGTCTGTGCTGTCTCCCTGTGGAGTAACTCAGGGGCTGGTTTAGCTCACTGGGCTAAATCACTGGCTTTTTAAAGCAGACCAAGGCAGGCTAGCAGCACGGTGCCATCCCAGTACCAGCCTCCCTGGACAGGCGCCGGAATGTGGTGACTAGGGGCTTTTCACAGAAACTTCATTGAAGCCTACTTGTCACAATAAGCGATTTTCATTTTCAATGGGTATCTGTGCTGTCTCCGTGCTGGAATTTGCTCACCCAGTGTCTGTGCTGCCTCCCTGCTGGAATAAATCACCTACTTTCTGTGCTGTCTCCCTGATGGAGTAACACATTGAGTGGCTGTGCTGCCTCCTTGGTGGAGTAACTCGAGGATGTTGTGCTGTCTCCCTGCAGAGTAACTCACCTGGTGTCTGTCCTGTCTCCCTGTTGGAGTAACACACGGTGTAGGTGCTATCTCCCTGCCGGAATAACTCAACAAGTGCCTGTGCTGTCTTCCAGTTGAAGCGGCAGGTTAGCATAGTGGTTAGCACTGACCCGGGATCGATTCCCGGCTTGAGTCACTGTCTGTGCAGAGTCTGCACGTTCTCCCGTGTCTGCATGTGTTTCCTCCGAGTGCTCTGGTCCCACAAGTCCCGCAAGATGTGCTTTTCGGTAATTTAGACATTCTGAATTCTCCCTCTGTGTGCCCGAACAGGCACTGGTGTGTGGCGGTTAGAGTCTTTTCACAGGAACTTCACTGCAAAGCCTAATTGTGACAATAAAGATTTCTTTAAAAAGTAATTCCGCGGAGGCTATTCGAGAGCTTTTTCACCACAGCCATGACTATTTTCAGTCGTCAGATCAATATCAATTTCCTCTTTTGAAAGACAGGATTGAATAAGCCTCCACCACACTCTCAGGCAGCTCATTCCAGATTCAATCCACTCGCTGTGTAAAAACGCCATGGCTTGTGAGCTTCTTACATCCGTGCCCTCTGATTATCGATCTGCCCTCCCTCTGCTTTCTATTTTCCTATCATGCTACCTCCCCATGCCTACAACACCCTGCTTACCTCACTGCCAAGTTAAACCTGAAGCTACTGTCTCTTTGTTAAATATTTTCTTCTGAACCGGACTATGCTGCCACCACTCACCATCCTTTCTAACTGAGGTTGTGCTTCAAAAAAAAAGTTATTAATCAACCACTTCTCACTCATGTGAATTTTAATGTGAGAGTGAAAACGCATGTTCAAAGATGTGGAACAAACAAAACCTTGATTAAGTTGTGAGCAATCAACCAACCCTGATAGAGAACAAAATGGTGCTCTGCATGTGTCTGTTGAGGCGGTATAAATAATGAGTAAAACTGTGAGATGCCATACCCACCGTTTTCAGCAGACGTTAATCAAATGGGCTTGATAGTTTCAGCTTTGGGTCAGATAGTTTCAGGATGAGGTTGAAATGGAACATCAACGTGAAATGTGTAAGTGAAGATGGTGCATATGTTCCCTTCTGCATTTTGGCCTCCTTTATAGGCCTCCATAATTCAGAAGGGGGATATTTCTTGAGCCTCCTGCTGTGGTTACTTTTCTTAATGTAGTCCATCACGGCAAGATGTGACCAGACTGCAAAGCTTTTCTGTGAGATTTTGGAGGCAGATCACAGATATCTGTCTCGTGCAGCAGTTTCGCATTAATGTATTTATTTATTGTAGCTCCTGGTTGGCCTCTCAGTTTCCCGTGTGCTCAGAAAATCTGGTGCTATTTTTGGAATGTGTCATGCTATTTTCATCTATTTTCGTGCATTATCTAATTGTCGAGCAAAATTCAGAGAAAGATTTCAAAATGTGTAAATAATGCAAATATTGTCCAATGTGTGCAGGAGGGTTTCCTGACACGGTATGTAGATAGGCCAAGGAGAGGCGAGGACATATTGGATTTGGTACTGGGTAGTGAATCAGGACAGGTGTTAGATTTGGAGGTAGGTGAGCACTTTGGTGTTAGTGATCACAATTCGATTACGTTTTCTTTAGTGATGGAAAGGGATAGGTATATACCACAGGGCAAAAGTTATATCTGGGGGAAAGGCAATTATGATGCGATGAGGCCAGACTCAGGATGCATTGGATAGGAAGGGAAACTGCAGGGGATGGGCACAATGGAAATGTGGAGCTTGTTCAAGGAACAGCTACTGCGTGTCCTTGATCAGTATGTACCTGTCAGTCAGGGAGGAAGTGGTCGAGGGGGGGAACCGTGGTTTACTAAAGTAGTTGAAACACTTGTCAAGAGGGAGAAGGAGGCTTATGTAAAGATGAGATGTGAAGATTCAGTTAGGGCGCTTGAGAGTTACAAGTTAGCTAGGAAGGATCTAAAGAGAGAGCTAAGAAGAGCCAGGGGGGGACATGAAAAGTCTTTGGCAGGTAGGATCATGGATAACCCTAAAGCTTTCCATAGATATGTCAAGAATAAAAGAATGATTCGGGTAAGAGTATGGCCAGTCAAGGACAGTCATGGGAAGTTGCGCGTGGAGTCCAAGGAGATAGGAGAGGTGCCGAATGGATATTTTTCATCAGTATTCACACAGGAAGAAGACAATGTTGTCGAAGAGAATACTGAGAAACAGACTACTAGACTAGAAGGGCTTGAGGATCATAAGGAGGAGGTGTTAGCAATTCTGGAAAGTGTGAAAATAGATGTCCCCTGGGCCGGATGGGATTTATCCTAGGATTCTCTGGGAAGCTAGGGAGGAGATTGCTGAGCCTTTGACTTTGGTCTTGAAGTCATCTTTGTCTACAGGAATAGTGCCAGAAGACTGGAGGATAGCAAATGTTGTCCCCTTGTTCAAGAAGGGGACTGGAAACAACCCCAGTAACTATAGACCAGTGAGCCTTATCTCTGTTGTGGGCAAAGTCTTGGAAAGGTTTATAAGAGATGGGATATAAAATCATCTGGATGGGAATAATTTGATTAGAGATAGTCAACACGGTTTTGTGAAGGATAGGTTGTGCCTCACAAACCTATTGAGGTCTTTTAGAAGGTGACCAAATAGGTGGATGAGGGTAAAGCAGTTGATGTGGTGTATATGGATTTCAGTAAAGCGTTTGAAAAGGTTCCTCACGGTAGGCTGTTGCGGAAAATATGGAAGCATGGGATTCAGGGTGATTTAGCAGTTTGGATCAGAAATTGGCTAGCTGGAAGAAGACAAAGGGTGGTAGTTGATGGGAAATGTTCAGACTGGAGTCCAGTTACTAATGGTGTACCACAAGGATCTGTTTTGGGGCCACTTCTGTTTGTCATTTTTATAAATGACCTGGAGGAGGGCGTAGAAGGATGGGTGAGTAAATTTGCAGATTACACTAAAGTCGGTGGAGTTGTGGACAGTGTGGAAGGATGTTACAAGTTACAGAGGGACATAGATAAGCTGCAGAGCTGGGCTGAGAGGTAGCAAATGGAGTTTAATGCAGAAACGTGTGAGGTAATTCATTTTGGAAGGAATAACAGGAAGACAGAGTACTGGGCTAATGGTAATATTCTTGGTAGTGTGGATGAGCAGAGAGATCTCGGTGTCCATGTACATAGATGGAATCTATGTACATAGATGAGAATGTTGTTAAAAAGGCGTACGGTGTGTTAGCTTTTACTGGTAGAGTGATTGAGTTTCAGAGCCATGAGGTCATGTTGCAGCTGTACAAAACTCTGGTGCGGCCGCATTTGGAATATTGCGTGCAATTCTGGTCGCCGCATTATAGAAAGATGTGGAGGCATTGGAAAGGGTGCAGAGGAGATTTACCAGAATGTTGCCTGGTATGGAGGGAAGATCTTATGAGGGAAGGCTGAGGGACTTGAGGCTGTTTTCGTTAGAGTGAAGAAGGTTAAGAGGTGACTTAATTGAGGCATACAAGGTGATCAGAGGATTAAATAGGGTGGACAGTGAGAGCTTTTTTCCTCGGATGGTGATGTCCAGCACAAGGGGACATAGCTTTAAATTGAGGGGAGATCGATATAGGACAGATGTCAGAGGTAGGTTCTTTACTCAGAGAGTAATAAGGGCATGGAATGCCCTGCCTGCAACAGTAGTGGATTCGCCAACACTAAGGGCATTCAAATGGTCATTGGATAGACATATGGATGATAAGGGAATAGTGTAGATGGGCTTTAGAATGGTTTCACAGGTCAGCGCAACATCGACGGCCGAAGGGCCTGTACTGCGCTGTAATGTTCTATGTTCTGTGTTCTATTTGAAATGCTCTCAATGATGGGGAGGTTAGTCCTGATCTTCACAAAGGGGTGGACTGGATAGACAAGTGGCAGAAGAATTTGCCTTCAGAGAAGGATGGGGTGAGTCATTTTGGCATGGAGATTTTGGAGAACCAATATAAAACAACGGGAGATTATGTAAAGGAGATGCAGGAGCACTGTCATCGGTTCATTTTCGAAGTTTATTTCCGTGTTTTGAGTGTCGCTGGCTGGGCCAGCATTAGTTGCTCCTCCATACTTGGCCTTCCAAGGTGGTGGTGACGTACCAACTTGAACCTTTGCAATCCCTGAGGTGTTTGTACACCTGGAGTGCTGTCAGAGAGAAAAGAACATGTATCTAACCCAGTGACAGGGTACAATCAGTCAGTGAAGTTGGTGAGCCATTTTGGGGGGGGGGCACGGTAGCACAGTGGTTAGCACAGTTGATTCACAGCTCCAGGGTCCCAGGTTTGCTTCCCGCCTTGAATCACTCTCTTTTTGGAGTTTGCACTTTCTCCCTGTCTCTACGTGGGTGGGTGCTCCGGTTTCCTCCCACAGTCCAAAGATGTGCAGGTTAGGTGGATTGGCCACGCTAAATTGCCCTTAGTGTCTAAAACATTTGAGGTGGTTGTTACTGGTGGAGGTTTGGGCTTAGGTAGGGTGCTTTTTCCAAGGACCGGTACAGACTCAAAGGGCCGAATGGCTCCCTTCTGCACTGTAAATTCTATGATTCTATGTTGACAGAGCAAATAATAAAGCATCATGTTATTATCCCAGGTTATTTTCATTGCAGAATTAAGTACCAGCGCAAGGGCACATATTCAGTTTGTCTAATTACTGAGGCCTCATCTAGATGGAAGGATTTGAAATTATTGGGAAGAGTACAGAGGAGGTTCTCAAACATAAATCCAGAAGTAAAGAACTGTAGTTATGAGGCTAGATTAAAGTGATTCACTGATTTCCTTAGAAAAAAGGAGGCTCAGAGGAGACTTGATAAAGGCAGTGAAGATCCTGAGGGGTATAGAAAGTGTAGGCTTTGAAAAATTGTTTCCACTCACAAAAAAATTTCAATCTTATGGGGCAAGACAGGGAATAGGACTTCGTAGAATCATCTTTTGGAGTGCCAGTGCAGACACGATCGGCTGAATTACCTTATTCCTGACAGTATCGTTTCTGTGATGCGTAATCAATGAATGGGGTACACGGGGACTCCCTAAAGAGTGCCTTGGACATATCATATTGCACGGGTTAAAATTAGTGAGATGCAAAAAATTTCCATGGAAGCTGTTCGAGTTCCAGCTGCGAAAACAATAGGCAAATCATACCACCAGAGGTCTCTACATCCATAAATCACTGCTTCCCGTACATTCAAGTGCTAAAGATGTATGTTAGTTGATAATATATCTATGAGTACCTTCCTTGTTACCGAGTGGGTTTTGTAATTAGGCAAGTGTAGATTTTTGTTTGTAAATCGTTAAAAACGACTGAGGGAAAGCAATGAAATAATCAGGACTATTAGTTGTGATTTGATATTGATCACCTTTGAATGAGAGCACAATTTCGATTGGCGCATGTAAACTACTTATACGATAAGAAAAGGTATCATTTCTGCTGCATAGCATTGCTCAGAGAGCTTGTGGGTCATGCATACGAAAATGCGATTCTTCACTTTAGCCTGAGTAAATATTTTAAACTAGAACGCTGTGTCATCTGGTTGTTCGAGGGACATGGGGGACACTTTGGCGGAGTGGGGGAGAACACTCAGACAGATCATGTTTATCTAATGACCGACTTGGAACTGTGAAGCTCACAGTCGCCCTAGATAAATCGATTCTTGACAATTCAAGACCTCTGACATGTTCTGGACACCCCAACCAACTGCGACACTGTTCTTTCTGTTGAACCCTGGAAGAAGTTTGTATGTTTGAGCGATCACTTCTAATTCTTCTAAGCTCTGGAGAGAAAAAGTAGTCTACACAATTGTCCCTCGGAGTAAGCGCATACCATATTTTTGTGAATATTCCCTGCACTTGTTCTGTGACAAATATATAAACAATGAGCGAAGAAGACCATAACTGCACAAAATACATGCATGTTTTCAAATATATTTGCAGTGCAACATGTATTTTCCTGTGCTCAAATCCAACTTTAAGATAGTCCAATAACATTCATCTGCTTAGTTGCTTCAGGGCAATCATCAGCAGTTTAACTGCCACAAAAGTTCCTTTGCTGAACTGATGGTGAGGGATTATACAGTTCTCAGCAACCCTTTGGAAAATATGCTACCACTATGTTATACTGTTATTGTTCATGTGGTCATACCAATCACACTGCGGTGATTGGTCAAAAAAGAGAGTGTTACACGTTTGAAAATGGAGCTATATACATAAGAACATAAGAACTAGGTGCAGAAGTAGACCGTCCAGCCCTTCGAGCCTGCTCCGCCATTCTATAAGTTCATGGCTGATCTTTTCGTGGTCTCAGAACCACTTACCCGCATTCTCGCCATATCCCGTAATTCCTTTATTTTTCAAAAAAACATCTACCCTATCTTTAAATATATTCAATGAAGTAGCGTCTACTACTCCTTTCGGTAGGGAATTCCATACTTTAACCACCCTCTGAGTGAAGACGTTCCTCCTTGATTCAGTCCTAAATCTGCTCCCTCTAATCTTGAGGCTACGCCCTCTTGTCCTTCTTTCACCTACCAGTGGAAACATCCTTTCTACTTCTATCTTATCCATTCCCTTCAAAGTGTTATATGTTTCTATTAGATCCCCCTCAACCTTTTGAATTCCAGTGAATATAATCCCAATCTACTCAGCCTCTCCTCATACGATAACCCCCTCAACTCCGGAATCAGCCTAGTGAACCTCCTCTGCACCCCCTCTAGTGCTAGCACATCCTTTCTCAAGGGTGGAGACCAAAACTGCGCACAGTACTCCAGGTGTGGCCTCACCAGAACCTTGTACAACTGCAACATTACCTTTCTACTTTTAAACTCAATCCCCTTCGCAATGAAGGACTTAATTCCATTTGCCTTCCTAATTACTTGTTGCACCTGTAGACCAACCTTCTGTGACTCATGCACAAGTACACCCAGGTCATCTCTGCATAGCAGCATGCTGCAGCTTTTTACCATTTAAGTATTAATCCGTTCTATTGTTACTCCTACCAAAATGCACGACTTCACACTTATTGACATTATACTCCGTCTGCCAGACCTTTGCCCACTCACTCAATGTGTCAATGTTCCTCTGTAAGGTTTTACAGTCCTCAGTACACTTTGCTCTGCCACACACCTTCGTGTCATCTGCAAACTTGGATACCTGACACGTAGTTCCCAACTCCAAATCGTCTATATAAATTGTAAATAATTGTGGTCCCAACACCGATCCCTGAGGCACACCACTCATCACTGATTGCCAGCCAGAATTGCACTCATTTATTTCCACTCTTTGGTTCCTGTTAGACAACCAATCCTCTATCCATGCTAGTACTCTACCCTTAACACCATGCATCCTTATCTTATGCAGCAGCCTCTTGTACGGTACCTTGTCAAAGGCCTTTTGGAAATCTAGGTACACCACATCCACTGGGTCCCCTTTGTCTACCTTGCTCGAAATGTCTTCTTAGAATTCCAAGAGATTCGTCAAGCATGACCTGCCCTGCATGAATCCATGCTGCATCCGTTCAATGGGACAATTTCTATCGGGATGCCCTCCTATCTCTTTCTTGATAATAGACTCAAGCATCTTCCCCACGACAGAGGTTAAGCTAACCGGTCTATAATTCCCCATCTTTTGTCTACTTCCCTTTGTAAACAGTGGCGTCAGATTTACTGTTTTCCAATCCTCTGGGACTGCCCCAGTGTTCAGCGAATTTTGGAAAATTACCGCCAGTGCATCTGCTATTACTCCAACCATCTGTTTCAGCACCTTGGGATGCATTCCATCAGGGCCAGGGGACGTATCTATCCTGAGCTCCATTAGCTTGCCCAACACTTGCTCTTTCGTGATAGCAATGGTTTCCAGGTCCTCACCTACTTTCTTCTCTCGGTCAATTGCTGGCATGTTATTAGTGTCCTCCACTGTGAAGACAGATACAAAATATTTGTTCAATGCCTCCGCCATTTCATAATATCCCATAACTAAATGACCACTCTCATCCTCTAACGGACCAATGTTTACTTTAGCCACTCTTTTTAGTTTTATATAATTATAAAAACTTTTGCTATCTGTCTTTATATTCTGTGCCAGTTTCTTTTCGTGGTCTATCTTACTTTTCTTTATGGCTCTTTTCATGGCTTTCTGCTGACCTTTAAAGTTTTCCCAACTTCTAGTTTCCCGCTGATCTTGGCCACTTTGTAAGCCTTCTCTTTCAATTTGACAGCCTAATGTATCTCCTTAGACACCCATGGGAGATTACCTCTTTTCTTACAATTCTTCCTTCTCACTGGAATATACTTTTGTTGAGCACTATGAAAGATTTCTTTGAAAGTACTCCACTGCTCATCAACTGTCCTACCATAAAATATTTGTTTCCAGTCTACTTTAGCGAGATCCTTCCTCATTCTATCGTAGTCCCCTTTGTTCAAGCATTGGACCCTGGTATTGGATTCTATCATCACACTCTCCATCTGAATACTAAATTCAACCATGCTGTGATCACTCCTCCCAAGAGGATCCCTAACGATGAGGTCATTAATTATTCCTGCCTCATTACACAGGACCAGATCTAGGATAGCTTGATCTCTCGTCGGTTCCATTACATATTGTTCCAGAAAACTATCCCGGATACATTCAACGAACTCCTCTTCAAGGCTACCCTGATCGAGCTGATTTGACCAATCTATATGTAGATTAAAATCTCCCATAATAACTGCTGTACCCTTTTCACAGGCATTAGTTATCTCTTCATTTACTGCCCATCCCAGTGTGATGCTATTATTTGGTGGCCTACAGACTACGCCTATCAGTGTCTTTTTCTGCAGAAACATCTGTCCCCGGCAGCTGGTGCTTTTGAGCAGAGTTCAAGCCATCGCCTCCTACTTCAGAACCTATCATTCTCGTAATGATAACAAACGTTTAACTTATTTTAATATATTTAAATAAATTTACAGAAATTCTGAAACTCTGGCACCAACACAACACAGTGGTATGTATCCTCAGAATGAAGACAGTTATTAATGTTACGAAATACATGTGGTGCTCACACTCCTAAATAACGATCCGGAGAGATAGACATAGAATTTACATTGCAGAAGGAGGTCATTCGGCTAATCGAGTCTGCACCGACCCTTGGAAAAAGCATCCTACTTAAACCCATACCTCCACCCTTTCCCAGTAACCCAGTCGTCCCACCTCAACTTTTTGGACACTAAGAGCAATTTTGCACTTCCAATACCACCTAACCTGCACAGCTTTAGACTGTGGGAGGAAACCTGAGCACCCAGAGGAAACCCATCCAGAAATGGGTGAACGTGCAGACTTTGCACAGTGATCCAAGCCGGGAATCGAACCTGGGACCCTGAATCTGTGAAGCAACCATGCTAACCACTGTGCTGCTGTGTCGCCCATGTTCCAGCATGTGGTATTTAATTTGAGAACTAGGCCACCGCCTCGCTCAGACCAATTCTGACAAATTGTCATTCAGGGCTCAACATTATGATCGACGTCAACTTTTAAAAAAATTCACTGACAGATATGGGCGTCGCTGGTTCGGCCAGCATTTATTGCCCATCCCAAATTGCTCTTCAGAAGGTCATGGTGAGAGTGCCCATATTGCAGCGCTGCAGTCCTCGGGAGGGAGTTCCAGGATGTTGCACGACCAACTGTGAAGACGCGGCGATATATTTCCAAGTCAGTGTGGTGAATGACTAAATAATAATAACCTTTATTGTCACAAGTACGCTTACATTAACACTGCAACAAAGTTACTGTGAAAAGCCCCGATGCGCCACATTCCGGCGCCTGTTCGGGTCGTCTGAGGGATGATTCACAATGTCCAGATTAGCTAACAGCATGTCTTTCGGAACTTATGGGAGGAAACCGGAGGACCCTAAGGAAACCCACGCAGATGCAGGGAGAATGTACAGACTTCGCACAGAGAGTGACCCAAGCCGGGAATCGAACGTGGGACCCTGGCGCTGTGAAACAGCAGTACTAAACACTGTGCTACCCTGTCGCCCATTTTTGTTTAATAATAATCTTAATTAGTGTCACAAGTAGGCTTATGTTAAAGCTTACTTGGAAGCGAATCTCCTGGTGTTGTGGTTCCAAGGTATCTTGTGCTCTTGTCCTTCTGGATGGTAGTGGTGGTGAGTTTCGAAGGTATTGTCTCAGGAATCTTTGTGAGTTACTGCAGGGTAACTTTTTGATGCCGCACATGGCTGCCACGGTTCGTCAGTGGTGGAGGGTGTGACTGTTTGTGCAAGGGGAAGCAATCAAGCATGCTGCTTTGTCCTAGATGTTTTCAAGCTTCTTGATTGTTATTGGAGCTGCACTTATCCAGACAAGTCCAAATCCAATACTAAATCCTAGTAGATGGTGGACAGGAATTGGGGATCAGGAGCTGAGTTACTCGCGGTAGCATTCCTAGCATTTGACATGCCCTGGCAGCCACAGTAGTAATGTGGCTATTCCAGATCCGTTTCTGATCAATGACAACCCCCTGGATGTTGACTTTGGGGACTCAGTAATGGTAATGCTATTGAATACATAGATACATGGAAGATAGGAACAGGAGGAGGACATTTGGCCCTTCGAGCCTGCTCTACCATTGATTACGATCATGGCTCATCATCCAACTCAGTAGCCAAATCCTGCTTTCTCCCCATAGCCTTTGATCCCATTCTTCCCAAGTGCTACATTAGGCCACCACTTGAATGTATTAAATGTTTTAGCATCAACTGTTTACAATTTATATAGACGATTTGGAGTTGAGAACTACGTGTAAGGTTTCCAAGTTTGCAGACGACACGAAGGTGTGTGGCAGAGCAAAGTGTACTGAGGACTGTAAAACCTTACAGAGGAACATTGACACACTGAGTGAGTGGGCAAAGGTCTGGCAGATGGAGTATAATGTCAATAAGTCGTGCGTTTTGGTAGGAGTAACAATAGAACGGATTATTACTTAAATAGTAAAAAGCTGCAGCATGCTGCTATGCAGAGGGACCTGGGTGTACTTGTGCATAAATCACAGAAGGTTGGTCTGCAGGTACAACAAGTAATTAGGAAGGCAAATGGAAGTTTGTCCTTCGTTGCGAAGGGGATTGAGTTTAAAAGTAGAGAGGTAAATTTGCAGTTGTACAAGGTGCTGGTGAGGCCACACCTGGAGTACTGTGCGCAGTTTTGGTCTCCACACTTGAGAAAGGATGTACTAGCACTAGAGGGGGT
Source organism: Scyliorhinus canicula (assembly GCF_902713615.1). Lineage (NCBI taxonomy): Eukaryota > Metazoa > Chordata > Chondrichthyes > Carcharhiniformes > Scyliorhinidae > Scyliorhinus > Scyliorhinus canicula. Next base: position 83,323,942 of record NC_052165.1, on the reverse strand, counting down.
GCAGAGGAGGTTCACTAGGCTGATTCCGGAGTTGAGGGGGTTATCGTATGAGGAGAGGCTGAGTAGATTGGGATTATATTCACTGAAATTCAAAAGGTTGAGGGGGGATCTAATAGAAACATATAACATTTTGAAGGGAATGGATAAGATAGAAGTAGAAAGGATGTTTCCACTGGTAGGTGAAAGTAGGACAAGAGGGCATAGCCTCAAGATTAGGGGGAGCAGATTTAGGACTGAATCAAGGAGGAACTTCTTCACTCAGAGGGTGGTTAAAGTATGGAATTCCCTACCGAAAGGAGTTGTAGACTCTACTTCATTGAATATATTTAAAGATAGGGTAGATGTTTTTTTGAAAAATAAAGGAATTACGGGATATGGCGAGAATGCGGGTGAGTGGTTTTGAGACCACAAAAAGATCAACCATGATCTTATAGAATGGCGGAGCAGGCTCGAAGGGCCGGATGGTCTAATTCTGCTCCTAGTTCTTATGTTCTTATGTAACTACTTACTTTGGTAATGAATTCCACAGGCTCACCACTCTTTGGGTGAAGCCATGTCTCCTTATCTCTGTCCGAAATAGTTTACCCTGAATCCTCAGACTGTGACCCCTAGTTCTGGACACACCCATCATTAGTTACATCTTCCCTGCATCTACCCTGTCTAGTCCTGTTAGAATTTTTTATAAGTCTCTAGGAGATTCCTCCCTCATTCTTCTGAACTCCAGTGAGACAATCCCAACCTAGTGAATCTCTCCTCAAATGGCAGTCCCGCCATATCTGGAATCATTCTGGTAAACCTTCGCTGCACTCCCTCGAGAGCAAGAACATCCTTCCTCAGAGAAGGAGACAAAAACTGCACACAATACTCCAGGTGTGGCCTCACCAAGGCCCCGTATAATTGCAGCAACACATTTCTGCTTCTATACTCGAAACCTCTCGCAATGAAGGCCAACATACCATTTGCCTTCTTTACTGCTTGCTGCATCTGCATGCTTACCTTCAGCGACTGGTACACAAGGATACCCAGGTCCCACTGCACACTCCTCTCTCCCAATCTACAACCATTCAGGTAGTAATGTGCCTTCCTAATTTTGCTTCAAAAGTGAATACCCTCACACTTATCCAAATTATATTGCATCTGCCATTGATTTGCCCAGTCGCCCAACCTGTCCAGATCTTGCTATAGGATCCCTGCCTCCTCGTCAAGTCGATAGCAAGGAGATATATAGAATAAGAAGGCATAGAATCTCTGTGTAGAGTTGAGGAATCGCAAATGTAAAAAAAACCCTGATGTGAGTTATGTACAGGCCCCCTAGCAGTAGTCAGGATGTGGGGCCGAAAATAAATCAGGAAATAGAGACAGCATGTAAAAAAGGCAATGTCACAATAATCATGGGAAACGTCAATATGCACATGGATTAGGGGAATCAGGTTGGTTGTGGATCCAAAGAAAAGGAATTTGTGGAATGTTTGGGCTCTGTATATAAGGAACGATGCGCTGGCCTCGGACAGGGTCCAGAGGAGGTTCACAAGAATGATCCCTGAAATGAACAGCTTGTCATATGAGGAACGGTTGAGCACTCCGGGAGTTTAGTAGGATGAGGGGGGAACCTTATTAAAACTTACAGGATACTACGAGACCTGGATAGAGAGGGCGTGGAGCGGATGTTTCCATTTCCAGGAAAACTTATAACCAGAGGACACAATCTCAGACTAAAGGGACGATTCTTTAAAACAGAGATGAGCAGTAATTTGTTCAGCCAGAGCGTCGTGTAATGTGGAACTCTGCCGCAGAAGCCTATGGAGGCCAAATCGCTGAGTGTTTTAAGAACAGAGATATATAGGTTCTCGATTAATAAGGGGATCAGGGGTTATGGGGAGAAGGCAGGAGAATGGGGATGAAAAAAATATCAGTCATGATTGAATGACGTAGCAGTGATGGGCCCAGTGGCTTAATTGTGCTCCCATGTCTTCTGGTCTTATGGTCAAAGTTCACCCTCCCACCCAACTTGATGTCTTCTGCAAACTTTGAGATGTTACATTTTGTTCCCTCATCCAAATCATTAATATATATTGTGAATAGCTGGCGTTCCTGCACCAATCTCTGTGGTACCCCACTGGTTACTGCCTGCCAATTTGAAAATGACCCATTAATATTTGTTTTGTCTCTGCCAACCTGCTTTCTATCCATCTCAATACATTTGCCCCAATCCCATGTGCTTCGATTTTGCACAATCATCTCTTATTCGGGACTTTATCAAATGCCTTCTGAAAGTCCAAATATACCACACTGACTGGCTTCCCCTTGTCAACTGTACTGGTTACATCTTCAAAGAATTCCAGCAGATTTGGCAAGCATGATTTTCCCTTCATAACCCAGGGGCTGGTTTAGCTCAAGCGGCTAAATCGCTGGCTTTTATAGCAGACCAAGCAGGCCAGCAGCACGGTTTGATTCCCGTACCAGTCTCCCCGGACAGGCGCCGGAATGTGGCAACTAGGGGCTTTTCACAGTAACTTCATTGAAGCCTACTCGTGACAATAAGTGATTTTCATTTCATTTTCAGTTCATGTTGACTCTGACTGATGCTGCTACTGCTTTCTAAATGTTCCGCAATAAAGTTCTTGATAATGGATTCAAGAATTTTCCCCACTACCAATGTTAGGCTTACTGGTCTATAATTCCCTGCTTTCTTTTTCCCTCCCTTTTTGAATATTGGAGTGACTTGAGCTTTCCTCCAATCTGCAGGGACAGTTCCAGAGTCTACAGAATCCCAGAAGATGACCACCAATGCATCCACTATTTCCAGAGCCACCGCCTTAAGCACTCTGGGATACAGGTTCTCAGGCCCTGGGGACTTATCCGACTTCAATCCCATCAGTTTTCCCATTACCATTATTCTGCTCAAGTTAATCGCCTTGATTTCTTCCCTCTCAATAAACCTTTCATTCGCCAACATTTCTGGCATCTGATTTGGGTCCTCTTTTGTGAAGACAGAACTAAAGTATGTATTCAATTGCTCAGTTTTTTCTTTGACCCTTATAATGCATTCACCCGTTTCTGTCTGTAGGGGGCCTACATTTCTCTTTACCAATCTCTTTCTCTTCACATATTTGTAGAAACTCTGAGTGTCAGGTTTTGTGCTCCCTGCAAGCTTCTTTTCGTACTGTACTTTCCCCTTCTTAATCAATCCCTTTGTCCTTCTTTGCTGAATTCTAAACTGCTCCCAATCCTCAAACCTATTATTTTTCTTGGCCAATCTGTATGCTTCTTCCTCATATCGGATACTATTTCTAATTCCCTTTGTAAGTCATGGATTGGCCCTCTTACATTTTTGCCAGACAGGAATGAACAATTGCTGTAGTTCCCTCATGCGTTCCTTGAAAGTTTGCCATTTGCTTATCCGCTCTCATCCCTTCAAGTAGCTCTCCCCAATCTATCAAGGCCAACTCATGTCTAATATATTCATAGTTCCCCTTTTTTAAGAATCAGCACCCTAGTCTCTGAATCAACTACTTCACTCTCCTCCTTGCTAAAAAATTCTATCATTTGGGGTCGCTCAACCCCAAGGGGTCTCGTACAGCCAGATTGGCAATGATTCCCTTCTCATACAGAGTGGGAGATTGAAACTTGGTAATTTGGTGCAGTGAGGTAAATCAGCAAAGGTAAGTGGAAAATCTAATTCTGCTGTTTTTCAGTTAAAAGTGCAGTGTGGACCTTAGTGTCTGATTGATTGAAGCTGCCCCCACCCTAATTGCTGAGAGGCAGTTATCTGGCAATCACCTGAGGGGCACATTGTATTCTTCTCTTTGAAGTTAAGGTATTTTTTGAGTCATCAGTTAGCTGAGGTCTGTATAAAAGACAGACAGACAGCGCACAAAGTAAGCAAGCACTTTCCAGGAGACTCATCCGGAGTGAGACTCATACAGAGTGGGAGATTGAAACTTGGTAATTTGGTGCAGTGAGGTAATTCGGTGCAGAGTGTGAGGAGGTGCTTTTTAACCCTGATAAGTGACTGGTAAGTAGTCTCTCTTTTTCTTTTCATTGTCTAATTTATTTATTTTTATTTTGAAATTCTAGTTGTTTAAGTTTACCAAGGGTTTAAGACATGGCAGGAGATCCCAGACCCGTGTCATGCTCCTCGTGTGCGATGTGGGAGCTCAGGGACACGTCCACTGTCCCTGGCTCCTTCACGTGCAAGAAGTGTGTTCAGTTGCAGCTCTTGTTAGACCGCTTGACGGCTCTGGAGCTGCGGATGGACTCACTTTGGAGCATCTGCGATGCTGAGGAGGTCGTGGATAGCACATTTAGCGAGTTGGTCACACCGCAGGAGAAAGTTACTGAGGGAGATAGAAAATGTGTGACCAAAAGAAAGAGCAAGAGTAGGAAGGCAGTGCAGGTGTCCCCTGCGGTCATCTCCCTGCAAAACAGATATACCACTTTGGATACTGTTGAGGGAGATGGCTCACCAGGGGAAGGCAGCAGCAGCCAGGTTCATGGCACCGTGGCTGGCTCTGCTGCACAGCAGGGCAGGAAGAAAAATGGCAGGGCTATAGTGATAGGGGACTCGATCGTAAGGGGAATAGACAGGCGGTTCTGTAGACGCAATCGAGACTCCAGGATGGTATGTTGCCTCCCTGGTGCAAGGGTCAAGGATGTCTCGGAGCGGCTGCAGGACATTCTGGGGGGGGGGGGGGGGGGGAGGGTGAACAGCCAGCTGTCGTGGTGCACATAGGCACCAACGATATAGGTAAAAAACGGGATGAGGTCCTACAAGCGGAATTCAGGGAGTTAGGAGTTAAACTAAAAAGTAGGACCTCAAAGGTAGTAATCTCAGGATTGCTACCAGTGCCACGGGCTAGTCAGAGTAGGAATGTCAGGATAGATAGGATGAATGTGTGGCTCGAGAGATGGTGCAAGAGGGAGGGATTCAAATTCCTGGGGCATTGGGACCGGTTCTGGGGGAGGTGGGACCAGTACAAACCGGACGGTCTGCACTTGGGCAGGACTGGAACCGATGTCCTAGGGGGGGGTGTTTTCTAGAGCTGTTGGGGAGGGTTTAAACTAATGTGGCAGGGGGATGGGAACCAATGCAGGAAGTTGGAAGGTAGTAAAACAGGGACAGAAACAAAAGGAAGTAAGGGGAAAAGTGCAAGGCAGAGAAGACATAGTCAGAAATCCATAAGGGAGACAGTACAAGGTACAGTGACTGAGGGGAGCATAGTGAATAGGCCCAGTAATAACAAAAGGAATAAAACTGGAGATGTTAAGATTCAAAACAGAGGTAAAAAAACCAACATAAGTGTACTTTACCTGAATGCTCGTAGTATTCGGAATAAAGTAAATGAGTTGGTGGCACAAATCATCGTGAATGACTATGATTTAGTGGCCATTACTGAAACATGGTTAAAGGATGGTCACGACTGGGAGTTAAATATCCGAGGGTATCAAACTATTCGGAAGGACAGAGGGGATGGTAAGGGGGGTGGTGTTGCTCTGTTATTTAAGGATGACATCCGGGCAATAGTAAGGGATGACATCGGTGCTATGGAGGATAAGGTTGAATCCATTTGGGTGGAAATCAGGAATAGTAAGGCCAAAAAGTCACTGATAGGAGTAGTCTATCGGCCACCAAATAGTAACGAGATGGTGGGGCAGGCAATAAACAAAGAAATAACTGATGCATGTAGAAATGGTTCAGCAGTTATCATGGGGGATTTTAATCTACATGTCGATTGGTTTAATCAGGTCGGTCAAGGCAACCGTGAGGAGGAGTTTATAGAATGTATCCGCGATAGTTTCCTAGAACAGTATGTAATGGAACCTACGAGGGAACAAGCGGTCCTAGATCTTGTCCTGTGTAATGAGACAGGATTGATTCATGATCTCATAGTTAGGGATCCTCTCGGAAGGAGCGATCACAATATGGTGGAATTTAAAATACAGATGGAGGGTGAGAAAGTAAAATCAAATACTAGTGTTTTGTGTTTAAACAAAGAAGATTACAAGGGGATGAGAGAAGAACTAGCTAAGGTAGACTGGGAGCTAAGACTTTATGGTGGAACAGTTGAGGAACAGTGGAGAACCTTCCAAGCGATTTTTCACAGTGCTCAGCAAAGGTTTATACCAACAAAAAGGAAGGACGGAAGAAAGAGGGAAAATCGACCGTGGATATCTAAGGAAATAAGGGAGAGTATCAAATTGAAGGAAAAAGCATATTGCTGGGAGATTAGAGGACTGGGAAATCTTTAGGGGGCAACAGAAAGCTACTAAAAAAGCTATAGAGAAGAGTAAGGTAGAGTATGAGAGTAAACTTGCTCAGAATATAAAAACAGACAGTAAAAGTTTTTACAAATATATAAGACAAAAAAGAGTGGCTAAGGTAAATATTGGTCCTTTAGAGGATGAGAAGGGAGTTTTAATAATGGGAAATGAGGAAATGGCTGAGGAACTGAACAGGTTTTTTGGGTTGGTCTTCACAGTGGAAGACACAAATAACATGCCAGCGACTGATAGAAATGAGGCTATGACAGGTGAGGACCTTGAGAGGCTTGTTATCACTAAGGAGGGAGTGATGGGCAAGCTAATGGGGCTAAAGGTAGACAAGTCTCCTGGCCCTGATGGAATGCATCCCAGAGTGCTAAAAGAGATGGCTAGGGAAATTGCAGATGCACTAGTGATAATTTACCGAAATTCACTAGACTCTGGGGTGGTCCTGGTGGATTGGAAATTAGCAAACGTGACGCCACTGTTTAAAAAAGGAGGTAGGCAGAAAGCAGGAAATTATAGGCCAGTGAGCTTAACTTCGGTAATAGGGAAGATGATGGAATCTATCATCAAGGAAGAAATAGCGAGGCATCTGGATAGAAATTGTCCCATTGGGCAGACGCAGCATGGGTTCGTAAAAGGCAGGTCATGCCTAACTAATTTAGTGGAATTTTTTGAGGACATTACCAGTGCAGTAGATAAGGGGAAGCCGATGGATGTGGTATATCTGGATTTCCAGAAAGCCTTTGACAAGGTGCCACACAAAAGGTTGCTGCATAAGATAAAGATGCATGGCATTAAGGGTAAAGTAGTAGCATGGATAGAGGATTGGTTAATTAATAGAAAGCAAAGAGTTGGGATAAATGGGTGTTTCTCTGGTTGGCAATCAGTAGCTAGTGATGTTCCTCAGGGATCCGTGTTGGGCCCACAATTGTTCACAATTTACATAGATGATTTGGAGTTGGGGACCAAGGGCAATGTGTCCAAGTTTGCAGATTACACCAAGATGAGTGGTAAAGCGAAAAGCGCAGAGGATACTGGAAGTCTGCAGAGGGATTTAGATAGGTTAAGTGAATGGGCTCGGGTCTGGCAGATGGAATACAATGTTGACAATTGTGAGGTTATCCATTTTGGTAGGAATAACAGCAAACGGGATTATTATTTAAACAATAAAATATTAAAGCATGCCGCTGTTCAGAGAGACTTGGGTGTGCTAGTGCATGAGTCACAGAAGGTTGGTTTACAAGTGCAACAGGTGATTAAGAAGGCAAATGGAATTTTGTCCTTCATTGCTAGAGGGATGGAGTTTAAGACTAGGGAGGTTATGTTGCAATTGTATAAGGTGTTAGTGCGGCCACACCTGGAGTATTGTGTTCAGTTTTGGTCTCCTTACTTGAGAAAGGACGTACTGGCGCTGGAGGGTGTGCAGAGGAGATTCAATAGGTTAATCCCAGACCTGAAGGGATTGGATTATGAGGAGAGGTTGAGTAGACTGGGACTTTACTCGTTGGAATTTAGAAGGATGAGGGGGGATCTTATAGAAACATTTAAAATTATGAAGGGAATAGATAGGATAGATGCGGGCAGGTTGTTTCCACTGGCGGGTGACAGCAGAACTAGGGGACATAGCCTCAAAATAAGGGGAAGTAGATTTAGGACTGAGTTTAGGAGGAACGTCTTCACCCAAAGGGTTGTGAATCTATGGAATTCCTTGCCCAGTGAAGCAGTTGAGGCTCCTTCATTACATGTTTTTAAGGTAAAGATAGATAGTTTTTTGAAGAATAAAGGGATTAAGGGTTATGGTGTTCGGGCCGGAAAGTGGAGCTGAGTCCACAAAAGATCAGCCATGATCTAATTGAATGGCGGAGCAGGCTCGAGGGGCCAGATGGCCTACTCCTGCTCCTAGTTCTTATGTTCTTATGTTCTTATTACACAGTACCCAGTCTAACATGGCCTGCTCTCTAGTTGGTTCCCCAACATATTGGTCAAGAAAACCATCCCGCATACACTCCAGGAAGTCCACCTCAACAGCATTGTTGCTAATTTGATTTAACCAATCTATGTGAAGATTTTTACCCATGATCACCGATATTCCCTTATTGCATGCTTCTCTAATTTCGTGTTTAATGCCATTCCCAACCTCACCACTGGCGTTTGGGTGTCTATATATAACACCCACTATGCTTTTTGTCCCTTGGTATTTCTCAACCCATACAGAACATATTGAACATAGAAAATGGAACATACAGTGCAGAAGGAGGCCATTCGGCCCATCGAGTCTGCACCGAACTACTTAATCCCTCACTTCCACCTGTAACCCAATAATTCCTCCTGACCTTTTTGGACACTAAGGGCAATTTAGCATGGCTGATCCGCCTAATCTGCATGTCTTTGGACTGTGGGTGGAAACCGGAGTGCCCGGAGGAAACCCACAGAGACTCGGGGAGAACATGCAGACTCCGCACAGGCAGTGACCCAGTGGGGAATCGAACCTTGGACCCTGGCGCTGTGAAGCCATAGTGCTAGTTATGTGTGCTGCCCACATTGTCAGAGCTAATGTCCTTTCTCATTACTGAGTTAATTTCCTCTTTAACCAGCAGTGCCATGTCAAGGGACTGTGGTTAGATACTCTCTTGTAGGAGATTGATATAGCCTGGCACTTGTGTGGCGCAAATTTAACCTGCCACTTGTCAACCCAAGCCTGGATATTGTCCAGGTCTTTCTGCATTTGAACATGGACTGCTTCATTATCTGAGGAGCCTCTAATTGTGCTGAACATTGTGCAGTAATCCACAAAAATTCCCACTTCTGACTTTAATGTCGAAAGGAGATCATTGACGAAGCAGCAGAAGATAGTTGGGCCTGGGACATTGTTGCTCATTCTGGGTGAGTGTGCTTTACACTCAATTTGGCTCTGTTTTATTGCTTAGCTCTAGAGTCACGAGGTATCGTTAAGATACCGTCACAAGATTCAAGTTCAAGTTCAGACCAATAACTCAATACACCAGTTAGTAAGTTCAAACAAGACACGTTTATTATAATACAGTTATCTATTAATTATGCATATAAATCTAAAAGACTAGGCTAATCCTACCACTAACAGGCCAATACTTATCTGGAATAAGGGAACTGCCGGATCAGGGAACAATGGCCTCTTGTTTTGTCCTGGATCCGCAGGCTTCCAGTTGGTGTGGACTAAAGCGGTCAGGAGTGTCTACTCTCGTAGCGTGCGTTGTGTGACACTTACTTATGGCGGCTGCTGACCAGGCCTCTCCTTCTCAAGGTTCTTCTGCTGCAAAGGTGTTCTGCTGGGAGGGCCGGCTGGTCAAGAAGAACGAATCAGTCCTGGGACCTGACTTTTATAGGTCCCAGGGGCTTCGCATCCTTCTGTGTAGACCCTCTCTAATCCTGCAATCGATTGGGTCTCTTCCCAATCGATTGATTTGAATTTCCCCAATAACGGGCTGTTCCTCGATCACCAGGCGGTTCCTTAACCTTATTGGTGTCCTTTGTCTTAGACTCCACTGGCGCCGGAATGTCTGACCTTCCATAGAATGTAGCGATTGCAGTTAACTGTTGTGTCCATTGTGCCTGGGAATCACCGTGAATCACTCACTTAATATGCGCAGCTCGTTAGTTACAATTCTGTCTGGTTTCTGTAGCAGCTAGAATACAGGGAATTCTTCAAACTGCTTGTTTCTTTGACAATGTCCATTTTTCCCTGTAATCTTTGCGTTCTTCCATTTTGTGTGAGGAAGTGGCCAACCCAGGCGGCTACAACACTACCCTTCCAGAACTCCAAGAGTGATGTCCAGTAGTTGGAATGATTGAACATCAACCACATCAACCATTTTCTTAGGGCCAGGTCTGACTCATACCAACGGAGGGTTTCTCCCCTAATTATGATTAACTCCAGTTTAGTTGGGGCTCTTTGGTTCCAAACTCGGTCAAAGTGTACCTTGATGTCAAGCGCATTTGCTCTCACCTCACCTCTGGCATTCCTCTCCAGTTTGAACCAAGGCTGTAATAAGGTTAAGAGCTGACTGACCCTGGCAGAACCAAACTGAGCACCTGTGAGCAGGTTATTGCCGAGTAAGTGCCGCTTGATAGCACTGTTGATGACTCCTTCCATCACTTTGCTGACAGTGGAGAGTAGACTGGTAGGGCGGTAATTAGCTGGGGTGGATTTGTCTTGTTTTGTGTTCTGGAACACAAGTCTTCAGTAATATTGCTGGAAAACTCAAATTCATAGACTTTGCAGTATCCAGCGCTTTCAACCCTTACTTGATATCACGTGGAGTGAATTGTATTGGCTGAAGACTGTATCTGTGATGCTGGCCTCCTCCGGAGGAGACTGAGATCGATCATCCACTCGCCACTTAGTACATAGAACAGCACAGCACAGATCTGGCTGAAGATTGTTGCGAATGCCTCAACCTTGTCTTTTGCACATATGTGCTGGGCCCCTCCATCATTGAAGATGGGGACATTTGTAGAGTCTCCTCCTCCAGTGAGTTGTTTAATTGTCTACCATTATCTGTCGCTGGATGTGGCAGGACTACAGAGCTTTTATCTGATGTGTTCATCGTGAAATCGCTTAGCTCAGATTGTTACTTGATGTTTATCCTGTTTGGCAAACAACTAGTCCTGTGTCGTAACTTCACCATGTCAACACCTTATTTTTCGGTATGCCTGATACTGGCCCCTGCACTGGATAAAAGTAAATTACGGATGCTGGAATCTGAAACCAAGGAGAAAATGCTTGAAATCTCAACAGGTCTGGCAACATCTGTAGGGAGAGAAAAGAACTAACGTTTCGAGTCCAGATGACTTTTTGTCAAAGCTAAGAGTCAGAGAAAATGGGAAATATTTCTACTGTGGTGAGAATGAAAGATGAGTGATAGCCACAGAAACCCAGGGAAAGAGGGTGCTAATAGCCACAGAAACCAAGGGGAAAGACTGCTGATGGCAGTCCCCAGAGAGAACAAAAGGTGTGAAACGCCATACAGCAGAGAAACTAACATCAGAGGGTAAACTGTGACAGATGTAGATGTGGGAGGAGGGCAAGGGGGAAGCAAAATGGAGAAAGGGGACAGAAAGGTGGATAAGATGGGGGGGTTAAAAATAAATAGTTGGGTACCACAGGGATTGGTGCTGGGACCCCAGCTAGTCACAATATATATTAATGATTTGGATGAGGGAACAAAATGTAACATCTCAAAGTTTGCAGATGATACCAAGTTAGGCGGGAGGGTGAATTGTGACGAGGATGCAGGGATCCTACAGCATGACCTGGACAGGTTGGGCGAGTGGGCAAATCAATGGCAGATGCAGTATAATTTGGATAAGTGTGAGGTTATTCACTTTGGAAATAAAAACAGGAGGCAGATTACTATGCATGGTTGTAAATTGGGAGAGGGGAGTGTGCAGTGGGACCTGGGTGTCCTTGTGCACCAGTTGCTGAAGGTAAGCACGCAGGTGCAGCAGGCGGTAAAGAAGGCGAATGGTATGTTGGCCTTCATGCAAGAGGTTTCGAGTATTGAAGCAAGAATGCGTTGCTGCAATTGTACAGGGCCTTGGTGAGGCCACACCTGGAGTATTGTGTGCAGTTTTGGTCTCCTTTCTCTGAGGAAGGATGTTCTTGCTCTCGAGGGAGTGCAGCAAATTTTTACCAGACTGATTCACGGATGGCTGGACTGTCATATGAGGAGAGATTGACTAGGTTGGGATTATTCTCGCTGGAGTTCAGAAGAATGAGGGGGATCTCAGCGAGACTTATAAAATTTTAGCGGGACGGACAGGGTAGATGCAGGGAAGATGTTACCAATGATGGGTGTGTCCAGAACCAGTGGTCACAGTCTGAGGATTCAGGGTAAACATTTCAGACAGAGATAAGGAGACATTTATTCACACAAAGAGTGGTGAGCCTGTGTAATTCATTACCACAGGAATTGGTTGATGCTAAAACTTTGAATATATTCAAGGGGCGGCTGGATATAGCGCTTGGGGAGAATGGGATCAAAGGCTGTGGGGAGAAAGCAGGATTAGGCTATTGAGTTGGATGATCAGCCATGATCGTGATGTGGATGGCAGAGCAGGCTCGAAGGGCCAAAAGGCCTCCTCCTCCTTCTCACTTCTGTAGATCTATGTAAAATACAGTTAAAATTAAATGGGATGAAAACAAATGGGTCAAGGTGGGATAGAGCTTATTATCTGACGTTGTTAAATTCGATTTTGAGACCGGAAGGCTGCAGCATGCCTCACCGGAAGATGAGATGTTGTTCCTCTGGTTCTCATTGAGTTTCACTGGAACATTGCACTGGCCAAGGACAGATATGTGGTTCTGGGAGCAGGATCTTCTGTTAAAATAGCAATCAATGGGAAGGTCAGGTTCTCGAATGCGCACAGATCGAACGTGTTCAGCAAAGCAATCACCCAGTCTGTGTTTCGTCTCTCCGATATAGAGGGGACCACATTGGGAGCAGCGAATGCAATAGACCAGATTAAAATTTGGCAAGTGAAACGCTGCTTAACCTGGAATTAATGTTTTTGGACTGGGATGTTAAGCATGGAAGAAGTAAAGGGGCAGGTGTTACACCTTCTGTGATTACATGGGAAGGTGACATGGGAGAGGTGTTGGGTATGGTGAGTAGTGGACTAAATTATCTCAGAGGGAACGGTCCCTGAGGAATGCTGACAGAGGGAGTGAAGGGACGATGTGTTTGGTGGTGGTATCCTGAAGGATTTGGTGAAAATGACGGAGGATTATGCTTTGTATCAGGAGGTTGGTGGGGTGAAATGTGAGAACGAGGAGGACTCTACCCTTGTTCTGGGAGAGAGGGGAGGGGCGAGGGTCGTGGCATGGGAGATGGACTGCACACTGTTGAGGGCCCGATCAACAACTGTAGGTGGGAAATCACAGTTGCGGAAGAAGAAATACATTTTCGTAGCACCATTTTAGAAAATGGCATCATCGGAACAAATGCAACAGAGTCAAAGGAGCTGAGAAAAAGGGATGGAGTCCTTACAGGGAGGGTGAAGGGTGTGAAGAGCTGCAGTTCAGATAGCTGCGGGAGTCAGTTGGCTTGCAGTGGATATTAGGATATAGTCTATTACCGGAAATGGAGACAGAAAGATCAAGGAATGGAAGGGAAGTGTCTGAGATGGACCAGGTGAAAGTGATGGTGGGGTGGAAACTGGAAGCGAAGTTGATTAATTTTTCTAGGTCCGGACGGCGCCAAAATAGTTATCAATGTACCGGTAAAGAAGTTGTGGGAGGGGACCCCGGGTAGCCCTGGAATAAAGAATGTTCCATATACCCCATAAAAGGACAAGCATAGCTTGAACCCGTGCGGTTACCCATTTCTCATAGAATTTACATAGAATTAAATTCTTACACCTTTGCTTTGAGCATATGGGATGAGTTGGAGGAGAAGTTGTTGAGAGATAGAACTAGTTCATCTAGGTGGAGGAGAGTGGTGGTGGATGGGAATTGTCCGGGTCTCTTTTCGAGAAAGAAGCGAAGAGCTCTCAGGCCATCCTAGTGTGGGATGGACGTGTAAAGAGATTGCACATCCATACTGAATAGAATGTGGTTAGGGCCCGCTAACTGGAAGCTATCAATATGACACAGTGCACTGCTCCTGCACTCTTCATTGAACCAGGGTTTATTCTCTGGCTTGGTGATAATGGTAGAGTGAGGAATATGCTGGGCCATGAAATTGCAGATTGTGGTTGAATACAATTCTGCTGCTGCTTATGGTCCTGAGCACCTCATGGATGCCAATTCTTGAGTTACTAGATCTGTTCAAAGTCTATCCCATTTAGGACGGTGGTAGTGCCACATAACACGATGGAGGAAATTGTAAATGTGAAGATGGGACTTTGTCTCCACAAGCACCGTGCGTTAGTTACTTCTACCGATACTGTCAGGACAGATGCATGTGCAGCAGGCAGATTGATGAGGACGAGTTCAAGTATGTTTTGTCCTCTTGTTGCTTCCCTAACCTGAAGTCCCAATCTATCAGCTATGTCATTTAAGACGCGGACAGCATCACCTGTGGTGGTACTACCGAGCCACTGTTGGTGATGGACGTTGAAGTCCTCCATGCAGGGCATATTCTGTGCCGTAGCACACTCAATGCTTCCTTCAAGTGGTGTTCAACATGGAGGAGGACTCATTCATCAGCTGACGGTAGCCAGTACTTGGTTATCAGCAGGAGATGCCCTTGCCCATGTTCAACTGAAGCCATACGATTCATGTTGCCCAGAATCATTGTTGAGGACTCCCAGGGAACTCCCTCCCGACTATTTCACTGTACTGCCTCCTCCCCTGGGAGTATCCTGCCGGTGAGAGATGACTGACCCAGGAATGGTGACAATGGTTGCTGGGAAATTGCCAGTAAGGCATGATTCTGTGAGTATGACTTTGTCATACTTGCTTAACTCATCTGTAATCAGAGTCCATTCTGTGACCTGCTATCTGCTCCTTCCATGTCGCTGTTACTCTGGAGTACAGACTCATTTGTGGAGAGTGGATAGGATATTTTGTTCAACAGGAATGGCCATTCTTGAGATTCCCCTTGGGCTTTGACAAAGGGTGATCTGGACTTGAAATGTTAGCTCTCTTTTTTCCCTACAGATGCTGCCAGACCTGCTCAGATTTTCCAGCAGTTTCTCTTAGGCTTGTGCTTCCCCTGATGCGTTGTGACTGATGGAACCATCAATTCAGCGAACACGTGTAGTTGGATCTGAACAGAGGCTTTAATACACTTACAATAGAGACAGCCTATTCATCGTTGAACGTCAGGTGAACTGGCAGGCTGGCTCCAAGGCACTGATCTTTATACATCAGTCCCAGGGGAAGGAGTCCTGGGCGGAGCCAAGGGAGGAGCCCAATACAAACTCTCGCGTATTCCCAGAGCGACTCCCCCTGGTAGTCGGATAGTGCAACTGCACTTACTATGGGTAGATAACGAACATATATACATGGAGTGAAATTGGCAACTATATATAGTGTGAATCACATTCACCACATTCACCCCCTGTTAAAAAATTCAAGTCCGGCGGGGGTGATGGCTAAAAGAGTCAGTCTGTCCGGTGGACGAATTGTCCGTTTTGATCTGAGGAGCACCCCCTCTTGCGGTGGCTGGGCGGGCGTCGAGGTCTGGGATACGGTTGCCGGCTCCGGGGCGAGTCTTGTCCGAGCCTCATACACCTCCTGGTCGAATGGAGATTGGGGGCGTGGGGGGGCGGGCTGGTGCTGGCGCTCGGGACTGGTTGGGTGAGCTCGCAGAATCGGGGGCGCAAGGGGGCGACCGCATAGGGAACGGGGAAAGGAGTTCCTCGGTGGGGGTAGATGGGGGGCTAGATCCAGCGGGTGCCAGGTCCCGGAGGGATACTGTGTCCTGGTGACCATCCGGGAACTCAACAAATGTGTACTGTGGGTTAGAATGAAGCAGGTGCACCTTTTCAACAATGGAGTCGGTCTTTTGCGCCCTGACGTGCTTCCTTAGGAGAACCAGGCCTGGCGTCCTCAGCCACGCCGGAAGTGAGACCCCTGGAAAAAATGAAGAGCCGCTCGTGGGGGGTTTGGTTGGTAGCTGTACACAGGAGGGATCTAATTGCGTGGAGCGCGTCAGGGAGGACTTCCTGCAATTGGGAAACTTGGAGCTTCCTGGACCTGAGGGTCAGTAGGACGGTCTTCCAGACCGTCGCGTTCTCCCTCTCCACCTGTCTGTTCCCCCTGGGGTTGTAACTGGTAGTCCTGCTCGAGGCGATGCCCTTGTCGAGCAGGTACTGACGCAGCTCGTCACTCATAAAAGACGCACCCTGGTCGCTGTGCACATAGCTGGGGAAACCAAACAGGGTGAAGACACTATGCAGGGCCCTAATGACTGTGTGCGAGGTCATATCGGGGCATGGGATAGCGAAGGGGAATTGTGAGAACTCGTCAATAATGTTAAGGAAGTAAATGTTTTTGTTAGTGGAGGGGAGTGGCCCTTTGAAATCGATCGCAAGGCGTTCAAAGGGCCTAGAAGCCTTGACCAGGTGGGCCCTGTCTGGTCTATAGAAGTGCGGTTTGCACTCCGCACAGATCGGGCAGTCCCTGGTGACCGCTTTTACCTCCTCGTTGGAGAAAGGTAGGTTTCGGGCTCTGATGTAGTGGGCGAGCCGGGTGACCCCTGGGTGGCAGAGGTCATCGTGGATGGCTTTTAGGCGGCTGATTTGCACGCTGGTGCATGTCCCGCGGGATAGGGCATCCGAGGGCTCGTTGAGCTTTCCCGGTCGATATTTGATATCATAATTGTAGGTGGAGAGTTCAATCCTCCACCGAAGAATTTTGTCATTTTTAATTTTGCCCCTTTGCGAGTTGTCGAACATGAAGGCGACCGATCGTTGGTCGGTAATGAGGGTGAACCTGCGAGGTAGTGCCTCCAGTGTCGGACAGCCTCCACGATGGCTTGTGCTTCCTTCTCGACTGAGGAGTGTCGGAGTTCTGAAGCGGATAGGGTACGGGAGAAAAATGCAACGGGCCGCCCTGCTTGGTTTAAAGTACCTCTGAGGCGTCGCTCTCAACCTGAAAGGGAGTGGATTCATCCACCGCCTGCATGGCTGCTTTGGCGATGTCGTCCCTGATGCAGCTGAAGGCCTGGCGCGCCTCAGCAGGCAGGGGAAATAGTGCGGCCTTAAAGAGTGGGCGGGCTTTGTCCGCATATTGGGGGACCCGCTGGGCGTAGTACGAAAAGAGCCCCAAGCACCGTTTGAGGGCCTTGGGGCCATGGGGGAGGGGGAGTTCTAAGGGGGGGGGGGGTTGCATGCGGTCCGGATCTGGGCCCAGGACTCCGTTCTCCACGATGTAGCCGAGGATGGCTAGTCGTGTTTGTGCGGAACACACATTTCTCCTTGTTATATGTAAGGTTTAATTTTTGGGCCGTCTTGAGAAAATGGTGGAGGTTGGCGTCGTGGTCCTGCTGGTCATGGCCGCAGATGGTAACATTATCCAGATACGGAAATGTGGCCCGCAGCCCGTACTGGTCTACCATTCGGTCCATTGCTCGTTGGAACACCAAAACCCCGTTAGTGACGCCGAAGGGAACCCGGAGGAAATGGTAGAGGCGGCCATCGGCCTCGAACGCCGTGTAGTGGCGGTCCTCCGGGCGGATTGGGAGCTGGTGGTATGCAGACTTCAGATCCACCGTGGAAAAGAGCCGATATTGAGCCATCTGGTTTACCATGTCTGCGATTCTGGGGAGGGGATACGCGTCTAGGAGCGTGAACCGATTGATGGTCTGGCTATAATCGACGACCATGCAGACTTTTTCCCCGGTCTTGACGACCACCACCTGAGCTCTCCAGGGACTGTTTCTGGCCTCTATGATCCCCTCTCTGAGCAGCCTTCGGACCTCCGTTCTGATAAATACCCTATCCTGCAGGCTGTACTGCCTGCTGCGGGTGGCTACCGGTTTGCAATCCGGGGTGAGGTTGGCAAAGAGAGGAGGGGGGGCGATGCGCAGCGTGGCGAGGCTGCATATAGTGAGTGGGGGCAGGGGCCCGCCGAAGCTGAGGGTGAGACTCTTGAGATTACATTGAAATCCAAGCCTAAGAGGAGTGGCGCGCAGAGGTCGGGCAAGACATACAGTTTAAATTTGGAATAGCTAGCGCCTCGAATCGTTAGCGTTGCTGTAGTGCGGCCTTGGATTTGGATGGAATGGGATCCCGAAGCGAGGGCGATAGTTTGGTTGACGGGATAAATAGGGAGCGAACAGTGTCTTACCAGCTCTGGGTGTATGAAGCTCTCTGTGCTCCCGGAGTCGAAGAGGCACGACGTTGATCTGGACATCCGTCATCGAATTTCTCAGATGCTTGGGGCGAGATTGGTCGAGGGTGACCATGTTGAGTTGCGGGCCACATGGTGGGTGCCCGGGGGAGTCGAATTCTTCCGATCGGGCGTCCTGTCGAGTAGATGCCGCTGCGTTCTGGTGAGCTTGATGCAGGAACACTGCGCTGAGTTGCGGGCCATGTGGTGACTGCCTGGGGAGGTCGGTCAGCGCGATAGCTGGGGGGCCTTGTGGCACAGGCTTGGGGGTCCTCAGGTCGGGGCCCATGCGGGGTTAGCGGGGTCCGCGGGAAAGGGGTTGAGGCTGCGGAAGGAAACTTCCATTGTGATAGCAGCCTCTACGGTAGTCTCTAAGCCCTGGGCCCCATTTTCTAATGGTCTCTGGCGTACATAGCTAGATCGAAGGCCCGCTACAAAAACATCCCGCACAGCAAGCTCCCTATGTTCGGCCGCGGTTATGGCCTGGTAATTGCAGTCATTTGAGAGATTGTTCAACTCGCATGCAAATTCAGCTAAAGTTTCAGTAGCCCGTTGTCGGCGAGTCGTGAACACATGGTGGGAAAAGACCTCGTTCATGGGCCTAATGTACATTTTGTCCAAAATCGCCAGCGCAGCGGTGTAGGAACCGGCTGGATATAATTGTGTAGAAATTCTGTGGCTTACTCTCGCATGCAGTAGGCTGAGCTTTTGTTCCTCCGTAGTTTCAGCGGTGCTGATTTCGGCCAGGTAGGCCTTAAAGCATTTCAGCCAGTGGCAGAAGGTTTATTTCGCCTCTGCATCCTGCGGATCGAGTTCTAGACGTTCTGGTTTTAGAGCTTTACTTCGGCAGCTTCTTAAGTGTATTAAATTGATGGAACCATCAATTCAGCAAACACGTGTAGTTGGATCTGAACAGAGGCTTTAATACACTTACAATAGCCAGCCTATTTATCGTTGAACTTCAGGTGAAATGGCAGGCTGGCTCTAAGGCACTGATCTTTATACATCGGTCCCAGGGGGAGGAGTCCTGGGCGGAGCCAAGGGAGGAGCTCAGTACAAACTCTCGCGTATTCCCAGAGCGACTACCCCTGGTGGTCGGATAGTGCAACTGCACTTACAATGGGTAGATAACGAACATATATACATGGAGTGATATCGGCCTCTGGGCGTTGGTTCTGCCAATGATGCAGGATATTCCCAGGAACGCCGATCATCAATTCTGTAATATTTGCTGTTACATGTGACACTGCGACTCTGTCGGAGCTAAAATATGTTAACGTGGTCCATCCACATTTTGGCCGCCCCTCTCTCTGATTCGAAACACAGAAGATGGTGCAATAAATTAAGCAAGATTTATTAGCATGATTCTGAAAGAAGTCAGTTCAGGGGTCATCAGAACTCAAACATGTAGCAGAGACTGAATTACAGAATTTATAGTTAGCGTCAGTCGAAGCTCCAGTCGAGTGTGACACGGATCCATATTCAATTTCTCTCTCTCATTCGGTGAGACAACACTTGAAAATTACTAAACATTCCTCGGACGTCTGAACTTCATCTCACTTATATGGTCCTCTTCTACATATCGCCCATTCATCGTCACATGCTGGGGAAGAAAATAACATTCATTGATGCTGCTGGTCAGGACCCGCTGGAGACCAAGTCTGTTGTCATTCAACATAGAGTCTGGAACTGTGCACATTAAATCACATAATCCCAGAATCATACAAAAATACAGTATTTGCTCACATTTGGAAACAAATGGACTTATTAGTGATGGCATGGTTTTGTGAAGAGAACTCGTGCCTCACTAATTTGATCGCGTTTTTCGAGGAAGTGGCAAAGACGATAGATGAAGGAACAGCAGTAGAAGTTGTAAACATGGACTTCAGTAAAGTCTTTGACAAGGTACCTCATGGTAGACTGGTACAAAAGGTGAAGTCACATGGGATCAGTGAAGAGCTAGCAAGTTGGATACAGAATTAGCTTGGGCACAGAAGACATAGGGTAGCAGGAGAAGGGTGCTTTTCTGAATGGAAGGCTGTGATGAGCGATGTTCCACAGGGATCACTTCCAGGACCTTTGTTATTTGTAGTGGATATAAATGATTGGGAAGAAATGTAGCTGGTCTGATTAATAAGTTCGCAGACGACACAAAAATTGGTGGAATTGTGGATAGTGAAGAGGATTTTCAGAGGATACAGCAGGATACTGGTTGGCGCCTTGGGCGGAGAAATTATGAGTGGCATGGACAGAGTGGATAGTCAGATGCTTTTTCCTCGGCGAGGAGTCAAGTACTAGGGGACTTAGGTTTAAAGTGCATGGGGAAAAGTTTAGAACAGATGAACGAGACAGGTTTTTTTACACAGAATGTGGTAAATATATGGAACACGCTGCCTGGGGAGGTGTTGGGAGCCGGTACAATAGTGGCATTTCAGGGCATCTGGACAAGGATATGAATAGGGTGGGAATGAAGGATACCGACTCCATAAGTTCATACGGTTTACTCAAAAACCGTTGGTTGGCGCAGGCTTCGAGGGAGTGAAGAGAGTGTTCCTGTGCTGTATTATTCTTTGTTCTTTCTACAGTGCAGAAAGGGCCGTTCAGCCCATCGAGTCTGCACAACCGCATGAACAGCACCGATTCTGCCAATGCTAATCTCATTAGCACTTTGTCAATAGCCTTGAATGTTAAGACACGCCAAGTGCTCATCCAGTACTTTTTAAAGGATGTGATTCAACCCGCCTCTACCACTCTCACAGATAGTGTATTCCAGACCGTCCCCACTCAAACAAGTTTTTCCACAAATCCACCCTGAACCTCTTGCCCATCACCTTGAATTTGTGTCCCCTCAAGGGGAACAGCTGTTCCCTATCCACCTTGTCCATGCTCCTCATAATCTTGTACACTTTGATCAGGCCGCCCCTCAGTCTTCTCTGCTCCAGTGAAAACAATCTGAACCTATCCAACTTCATAGAATTTACAGTGCAGAAGGAGGCTATTGGGCCCATCGAATCTGCACCAGCCCTTGGAAAGAGCATCCGACTAAAGCTCAAACGTCCACCCTATCCCCATTACCCAGTAACCAAACCTAACATTTTTGTACACCAAGGACAATTTAGCATAACTAATCCTGCATCATGTTCTAATTCTAACCTGTACGGCATTGGACATTGGGATGAAATGGAGCATCCGGAGGAAACCCACACAGACACGGAGAGAACGGGCAGACACCACACAGTTAGTGGTGACCCAAGCTGGGAATCGAACCTGGGAGCCTGGAGCTAGCCACTGTGCTACAGTGCCAACATAGAATCATAGAATTTAGACTGCAGGAGGAGGACATTAGGCCCATTGAGTCTGCATCAACCACCGAAAGAGCACCCAACTTAAGCCTCACTTCATAACTTAAATGTTCCATCCCAAGCAATATCCTGGTGAAATGCCTCTGCACCATCTCCAGTGCAACCACATCTACTTATAATGTGCCGACCACATTGCACACAATACTCCAGCTGGGACCTCACAAATGTTCTAGATAACTCCAACATGGCTTCGTGCTTTTGTAACCTATGCCACGATTGATAAAGGCAATTGACCCATTTGCCTTTTTCATCAACCTATTAACCTGACCTTCTGCCCTTAGAGATCTATTTACAAACAGGCCAAGGTTTCTTTATTTCGGGCCTTCCCAATATGGTGCCATGCATTGAATATTCCCATGCTAAATTGCTCCTTTCAAAGTGTAACACCTCAAAGTTTTCAGGATCGAAATTCCATCTGTCCATTTGACCATCCCGTCAATATCTTCCTATAACCCAAGACTCTCAGCCTCACCGTTAACCACTCGGCCTTTGTGTCATCCA
The DNA here is from genome assembly GCF_902713615.1 of Scyliorhinus canicula. Lineage (NCBI taxonomy): Eukaryota > Metazoa > Chordata > Chondrichthyes > Carcharhiniformes > Scyliorhinidae > Scyliorhinus > Scyliorhinus canicula. The sequence goes on along the minus strand of NC_052165.1, from coordinate 83,301,997 downwards.
CAAACTTACTGAACCTACCTCCCACAGAATCATCTAAGTCATTTGTATCAATGAAGAGTAAGATGTCAGATCCCGGTAGTACGCCAGACACTCAAGCAACAGTATATCATCACCCTCTGCTTCATACAGCTCAGACAGCTTTGAATCTACTTCATGAAGTTATCCTGCATCTCATGTGCCTTCTTTATAAGTCTCCCATGTGCAATCTTATCAAATGCTTTGCAGGAATTCATGTAAACTACAATTGCACTTCCCTCATCTACACACTTAATCAAGCGCTCAAAAAATTCAGTTAAAGGTGTTAGGCATGACCTCCCTCTGGTAAAGCCATGCTGACTATTCCTGATAAAACCTTGCCTCTCCAGTGGAGATAGATTGCCTCCTTCAAAATTGTCTCAATTAGTTACCCGACCACTGACGTGAGATTCATTGACCTGTAGTTCTCTGGATTGTCCCTCCAACCTTTCTTATAAAGTGGACCACATTTGTGGTTCTTCAGCCCTCTGGCATCTTCTCCGCCGTCAGAGAAGAATTACAAATTTGGATCAGTGCCTCTGCAATCTCCTCGCTCGCCTCCCAAAGCAACATGGGACACAATTCATCCAGACCTGGAGGTTTGTCCACTTTTAAGCCGTCATAAACCTCCAATAACTTGTCCCGCCCCATGTCAATTGCTCAATAACCGCACAGTCTCTCCCCGAGTTCCATATCTGCATGGGTGAAAACATACGTGAAATATTGATTTAACACCCTCCCAGTATATCCTGGCTCCACCCACAGTTTCTCGCCTTGCTCCCGAATGGGACAACCTTTCCCCTAATTACCCTCTTTAATTGATATACTTGTAGAATATTTTTGAATTTCTCCTAATTTTACCAAGTTTAATTGCTTTCTTAAGCTCCATTCTGCGATTTCTGCACTGCACTGATGCCTCTGTTGTTTTGCTCCCTTGTACATATTAAAAGCCTCTCGAACATAGAACATAGAACAGTACAGCACAGTACAGGCCCTTCAGCCCTCGATGTTGTGCCGACCATCGATCCTAATCTAAGACCAACCTAACCTACACCCCTTCAATGTACTGCTGACCATGTGCCTGCCTGAGATTCGCTTAAATGTGCCTCGTGACTCTGACTCCACCACCTCTGCTGGCAGTGCTTTCCACACACCCACCACTCTGTGTAAAAAAACCTAACTCTGATATCTCCCCTAAACCTTCCTCCAATCATGTTAAAATTATGTCCCCCCCGTGACAGCCATTTCCACCCTGCGAAAAAGTCTCTAGCTATCCACTCTATCCATGCCTCTTATCACTATGTCTCCCTCTATCAAGTCACTTCTTTCCCATCTTCGCTCCAGTAGAAAAGGACTAGCTCCTTCAAGCTTTCTTCATAAGACATGCCCACCAGTCCAGGGAGCATCCTGGCAAATCTCCTTTTTAACCTCTCCAAAGCATCCACATCCTTCCTCCAATGAGGCGACCAGAACTGGACACAAAGTGTCGTCAAACCAAGGTTTTATAAAGCTGCAGCAAAACCTCACGGCTCTTAAACTCAATCCCCCTGTTAATGAAAGCCAACACACCATATGCCTTCTTAACAACCCTATCAACCTGGGTGGCAACTTTGAGGGATCTATGCACGTGGAACCAAAGATCCCTCTGTTCCTCCACACTTACAAGAATCCTGCCTTTAACCCTGTATTCAGCATTCAAATTCGACCTTCCAAAATGAATGACTTCACATTTATCAAGGTTGAACTCCATCTGCCACTTCTCAGCCCAGCTCTGCATCCTGTCAATGTCCTTTTGTAACCTGCAACAACCCTCAACACTATCTACAACTCCCCCAACCTTTGTGTCATTGGCAAACCTACAAACCCACCCTTCCACTTCCTGATCCATGTCATTTATAAAAACCACAAGGAGCAGAGATCCCAGAATAGATCCTTGCGGGACACCACTGGTCACCGACCTCCAGGCGGAATACATTCCATCCACTGCCACTTGCTGTTTTCTTTCAGCCAGCCAATTGTGTATCCAGACAACCAAATTTGCCTGTATCCCATGCCCCCTAACTTTCTGAATGAGCCTACCATAGGGAACCTTATCAAATGCCTCATTGAAATCCATATACACCACATCCACTGTCCGATTTTCATCAATGTGTCTCGTCACCTCCTCAAAAAATTCATTGAGGCTTGTGAGGCATGACCTGCCCCTCACAAAGCTATGCTGACTATCTTTAATCAAACTAAATAATCATCAATCCTATCTCTCAGAATGCTTTCCAATATTGTGCTCACCACAGACGCAAGACTGATGGATCTGTAATTCCCAGGGACTTCCCTAATTCCCTTTCTTGAACAGGGGAAGTACATCGCCTCCCTCCATTCATCCGGTACTACTCCAGTGGAGAATGAGGACGCAAAGATCATCGCCAATGGTGCAGCAATCTCCTCCCTCACTTCCCATGGTAACCTTGGGTATATCCCGTCTGACCCAGGCGAGTTATCTATCCTGATGCTTTTCAAAATTTCCAGCACATCCTCCTTCTTAATATCGACCTGTTTGAGTCTATTAACTTGGTTCACACTGTTCTCATGGGCAACAAGGTTCCTCTCTCTTGTGAATACTGAAGCAAAGTATTCATTTAGGGCCTTCCCCATCTCCTCGGACTCTATAGGCACAAGTTCCCTCCACTATCCCTGATCGGCCCTACTCTCACTCTGATCATCTTCTCATTCTCACATAAGTGTAGGACGCCATGGGGTTTTCCCCAACCCTTCCCGTCAGAGCTTTTTCACATCCCTTCTAGCAATCCTAACTCCATTCTTGAGTTCCTTCCTGGCTACCTAGTAACCCTCTCGAGCCGTGTCAGAACTTGTTTCCTCAACCTCTTGACTAGAAGCTCCATTTCTCTTGTTATCCAAGGCTCCTTCACCTTACCATTCCTTCCTCGTCTCAGTGGGACAAAACTATTCATCACTCACAGCAAGTGCTCCTTAAACAATCCCCACATTACTGTTCTGCATTTCCCCAAGAACAATTGTTCCCACTTTATGCCCCTCAGCTCCTGTCTAATAGCAGTATAATTTCCCCTCCCGCAATTAAATACTTTCCCATACTATCTGTTCCTCTCACTCTCCATGACTATGGTAAAGGTCAAGGAGTTGTGGTCATTGTCACCGAGACGCTCTCCCATCGAGATATCTGACACCTGGCCTGGTTCGTTGCCGAGCACCAAGTCCAATATGGCCTCCCCCCTAGTCGGCCTATCTACATATTGAGTCAGGAATCCTTCACCTGACAAAATCTGTTCCATCCAAACCATTTGCACTAAGGGGGTTCCAGTCAATACTAGGAAAGTTGAAATCACCCATGACAACAACTCTGTTACTTCTGCACTTTTCCAAGATTGTAGCCTAATCTGTTCCTGTATCTCTCTGCTGCTATTGGGGGGGGGGGGTCTATAGAAAACTCCCAATAAAGTGACTGGTCCTTTCTTGTTTCTGACTGCCACCCATACTGACACCGTAGACAAGCCCTCCTCAACTACCTCCTTTTCTGCAGCTGTGTTGCAATCCCTAATTAATAGTCACACTCCTCCCCCTCTTTTACCTCCCTTCCTATCCTTCTGAAACATCTAAATCCTGCAACATCTAACGACCATTCCTGCCCTGTGAAATACATGTCTCCGTAATGACCACAATGTTGTAGTTCCAAATACCGATCCATGCTCTACATTCCTCTCCCTGTTTTGCACTAAGTGCTGAATTTAGGTGCATTTGAGTGCTAGAGTAAGAGTTTGGTGACTGAGGAATATTAAGGGTTTATTTTTTTATTTTTATATCAAGTCTAGTCTTTCCTTTATTTAGTTAATTAACTTAAAAGTTGCTGTTTGGTTGAGAAGAAGGTGAATTTTCAATCAGCTTTAAACAAAGATTCTACTTGCAGCTGGAGGTTGTTAATTAGTTAATTGGAGCCAGTTTTCAGAGGCTAGATTCACAGTACAAAAGTGAGCCAGCTACAGTGCAAACAAAGTCTGCAAACAAAGTCTGCACTGAGCACTGAATTTGGGTGCATTTGAGTGCTATGGGGCGAAATTCTCCAACCCCACGCAGGGTCGGAGAATCGCCCGGGGGCGCCGATATTCCCGCTTCCGCCATGTTCAAAATTCTCCCACCCGCCATAAAATGGCGTTCTTCAAATCCCGCCGCCCGCCTCGGAGAACGGCTGGTGCCGACGGGATGCCATTGTTTTTTTAGGCTTAATTATTCTCCGGCCCGGATGGGCCGAAGTCCCGCCGACGTGACCCGAAAATCAAAGTTGGTTTATAACGGCGTCAACCATTGATGATTGTTGACGCCGTTCAGTTACCTACATCGAGTGCCGGGGGGAGGGGTTGTGATGAGAGAGTGAAATCACTTACATCGCGTGGGGGGGGTGGTCGGGGTAGAGGTGGGTGGTCGGGGTATGGGTAGGGGTGGGGGGTAGGGGTGGGGGGTAGGGGTAGGGGTAGGGGTGGGGGGTGGGAGTGGGGGGTGGGGAACTCAAGGTTCTGCAAGATGGCATAATTAAGTTCAAACATTTGGAGTAATAAATAATGAGGATCACCAAGAGTGCAGCAAATTTTTTTCTCTCTCTCTCAGATAGGCAAGCAGCACAATATACTCGCCATTTAAAGAAAAACAATGCATTCACATCTATTCCAGCGTGTTGGTTGCGGACTCTGCCACCCCTACCCCCCTACCCCCCACACCCCCCCTACCCCCCACCCCCCAACCCCTACCCCCACCCCCCCACCCACCCTGCTACCCACCCCTACCCCCTACCACCCCTACCCCCCACCACACCCCCCACCACCCCTACCCCCCTACCACCCCTACCCCTACCACCCCTACCACCCCTACCACCCCTACCCCCCTACCACCCCTACCCCCCACCACCCCTACCCCCTACCACCCCTACCCCCCTACCACCCCTACCCCCCACCACCCCTACTCCCCCTACCACCCCTACCACCCCACCACCCCTACCCCCCCCCACCCCCCCACCACCCCTACCACCCCTACCCCCCCACCACCCCTACCCCCCTACCACCCCTACCCCCTACCACCCCTACCCCCCCACCACCCCTACCCCCCCTGCCACCCCTACCCCCCCACCACCCCTACCTCCCCTACCAGCCCTACCTCCCTACCACCCCTACCCCCCCCAACGCCGGGCGGCGTTGATGATGTTGCCCGACGTCAACCGACGCGCCACTTCCACAGCGGGTGAAACTGACGCGTACAGCGTCACTCCGCTGCTGGCCCTATCGGGACGGGGGATTTCGGGCTAATAAGCGGGCCCCGACGCCTGAGTCACCAGCGCCGTTTTTGCCTGCCGGTCAAGGGCGTCACAATGGACTTCGGTGAATTTCGCCCATGGTGAGAGTTTGGTGACTGAGGGAGTAAGGTGAGGAGGGAGTAAGGTGCTCCTTTCATTTCATTTCCTACATTTCCTCAAAGAGCGTGAAGGGAGCCGGGAGTTTACAGAGAGTGCAGCTGACTGGGAGCGGAGTTGGAGGGCGGAGTTCCAGTTGGTCAGGCACGGAGATGGGTGAAGTGTGTATACTTCAACGCAAGAAGCATCAGGAAAAAGGTAGTTCCTCCGAAGGAAGTTCCTCCTAAGCTCAGTCCTAAATCCCCTTATTTTGAGGCAATGGCCCCTAGTCCTGCTTTCACCCGCCAGTGGAAACAGCCTTGTCAAAATCTTTTTGGAAATCCAGATGTACCACATCCATTGCCTCCCCGTTATCTATCGCTCTGGTAATGTCGTCACTAGGGCATATGACCTGAGACGCAACTCAAACCCCTTTTATCAATTGATGTTAGTATTTGATATTGCATCTACCCCACACCAGAATTCGCTCTGCCCCTATTGCAATCCAACTAGCACTCGACTTAGAAATCACAAAGCTGTAAATTCCAGATTCTCAAGAATTATTCGAATTCAATGTCACTTAATTCATTTCATGCAATCCAGTCTTTTGTTAGGAATTCCATTATATGCTTCAACATTTAATTATTTGCTTGCTGCCATTCCATTTCACCTGGTTCCCCAGCAGCAGCTCAGATTTCCACTCTTAACTCATTGACTTATTGAACTTTCACATCTGTTCCACCCCGTACCCACTTTCTTCCACAGTTTCCCCAAGTGTGATAGCTGCCAGCACTTCCTGAGCGTCTCCTGAGAAGCGTGCCCTCTCTCTCTTCCCACTCCTCCCTCAAATCCCATTTTCCACTACATTCAATAGATCAATGCATCTGGAAAATTTTAAATCGTTTAAAATTTTGTCGTTTAAAATTTCAATCCAGTTGCAATGAGTCTTGTGATTTTGAACCAGCCTTATGTATAAATTAATTGTTCATTCCTCTGCCTTAAAGTTAACTTAGTGATGATTATCATTCATTCCTGTAGGCATTGAGACCCTTCCAAATGTATCACTCGTTACATGGTGGCCAAGACAGAGGCGTATGTACTCATTGTTATCATCAATCTGATAATTAGGCACAAATGGCCGCAGTTGAGCTTGGAACAGTGACTGCCCTGGTCTGTTTATGTACCATTACCTGAACATTTGTGTCAACAGGCTGGTATTGGATCGGGAACATCCTGTGGTTTTCTTCTGCACTAATTGGATATTCAGAAATCGCCGTTCTGTTGAGTCCGTCCATTATTTGTTAACCCCATTTGTCATATGAATCCTGATTTTGCTTCTCAATTAGTTCACTGTCAGACATATTTTCTTGCCAGCAGAACTTGCAGGAAACTTTGAGCTCACAGAAACCCAGAGATGGAGAGTCGGAGCAAATCCATCATTCTGCTTTTTCTTATCTCGAAAAGTTTCATCCTCTTATTGGCAGTGTTCAAGGTTTATTCTGGCTGGAGATGGGTTAGGTCTTTGATTGATTGATTGATATTTATTGTCACATTTATTGGCACGTGAACCAACATACAGTGAAAAGTGTTTCCTGCGGCTAAGGGAGTGTACACAGTACGTACATAGTAGACAAAAGAATAATTGACAGAGTACATTGACAAATGGTACATCAACAAATAGTGATTGGTTACTTTGAGAAATAAATCTGTCTATATTGATCAGTCTGTGCTGGAATTAGGTGCCATGTTGCAGCTCTTGAGTTGCTGCACTAACCCATTCTAATTTCAGAGAGCAATGTAATATTGTGATGAAATAACTCTTTACTGTAATTGTTCAGTTCATTCAATTGTGAGACTAATTGAATTACGGAGAGTTTAAATTATTTTCTGGCGGTATTTCACTTTTCCAGCCGGATGAGGGCTCTTTTCCTATGGAAGCACAGAGCAAATGCGCCATGCACATATGAACATGGAACGAAAGTGAGACTTTCAGTGGAGCAGGTCAGGTGTTGTGAGATAGAGATAGAGAAATACAGCACAGAACAGGCCCTTCGGCCCACGATGTTGCGCCAAACTTTTGTCCTAGGTTAATCGTAGAATTTTGGACAATTTTTCATGGCCAATCCACCAAACCTGCACATCTTTGGACTGTGGGAGGAAACCGGAGTACCCGGAGGAAACCCACGCAGTCACGGGGAGGATGTGCAGACTCACACAGACAGCGACCCAAGTCGAAATCGAACTTGGGACCCTGGAGCTGTGAAGCAATTGTGCCATCCACAATGCTACCGTGCTGCCCTTAAGAAGTTAACCTACACTCCATTATTCTACCCTAATCCATGTACCTATCCAATAGCCGCTTGAAGGTCCCTAACTTTTCCGACTCAACTACTTCCACAGGCAGTGCATTCCATGCCCCCACTACTCTCTGGGTATAGAACCTACCTCTGACATCCCCTCTATATCTTCCACCATTTATCTTAAATTTATGTCCCCTTGTAATGGTGTGTTCCACCCGGGGAAAAAAGTCTCTGACTGTCTACTCTATCTATTCCCCTAATCATCTTATAAATCTCTATCAAGTCGCCCCTCATCCTTCTCCGTTCTAATGAGAAAAGGCCTAGCACCCTCAACCTTTCCTCGTATGACCTACTCTCCATTCCAGGCAACATCCTGGTAAATCTCCTTTGCACCTTTTCCAAAGCTTCCACATCCTTCCTAAAATGAGGTGACCAGAACAGTACTCCAAATGTGGCCTGACCAAGGTTTTGTACAGCTGCATCATCACCTCACGGCTCTTAAATTCAATCCCTCTGCTAATGAACGCTAGCACACCATAGGCCTTCTTCACAGCTCTATCCATTTGAGTGGCAACTTTCAAAGATCTATGAACATAGACCCCAAGGTCTCTCTGCTCCTCCACATTGCCAAGAACCCTACCGTTAACCCTGTATTCCGCATTCAGATTTGTGCTTCCAAAATGGACAACCTCACACTTGTCAGGGTTAAACTCCATCTGCCACTTCTCAGCCCAGCTCTGCATTCTATCTATGTCTCTTTGAAGCCGACAACAGCCCTCCTCACTATCCACAACTCCACCAATATAATTATATATTTTGTATATAATTTGTTGTTTCAGGCAACATAGCCGAAAGCAGAGAATCTTGCGCTCGTAGCAGTGGTGGGTATACTAAATGTGTCTTCCGTTCTGATAATGGCCCGTGGAAGGTGGTGAAGGTGAGACCCCACTGGTAACATAGTGTGGATGGAACATCTTACTATGCTGAAAAGACAGACGTGGCCTGTTCCAATGATAATAGAGAGGAGGCTGTGGTCAAAGCTTGGCTACCGAGAAAAGGACAGCGCTTACCGCTTACCTAACGGAGGGAAGTTGTGGCTTTTGCCATGGCTACCGAGCAGGAGGTAGAAGCAAGTTAACTAGATGCAGCTGCAAGCAGAGCGTGTATCTGTTGTTTTAAAGCTGTAATAACACAAACCTTCTTCCAAGCAATCGAGCAAAGTTCATTAACCAAAGACTGGCTTCAGATATAAATTAAACCTGAAAGATAAAATAGAGGTCTGCCTATTTTATCTAATAAACAAAAGTTTTCTGTGAACCTGCATATCGGTCTCTGCTGGAAACGATCTTTAAAGGGTAAGTAATTTGCCATGCAGATTTTTCAGGTGTTGGTCATCATGCAGAATCAAAAAAACCCAGTGGAAAAGAAAATCAGGTTTCAACAATCAATACTGTTCTTTTAAGATCTGACATTCAGGGTAGCTGTAGGTGAAACTTTGGTTGTTTGGTATATTTGGATTTGCAAAATGTATTTGGCATGGTGACATATTTATATAATTCCAAATGCGATAGAGCTCATGGTTTTGAGTTGGTATATTAGAAAAGTTATTTTAGTAAGTATAGGTAAGAAAATAAGTGTGAAGATGATTACAAAGCACACCCAAAGGTTAATTAAGAAGGCAAAATGTCAGATGGATGGCAATGTTGAAAAATGCAAAGTTGAACACTTTTACCGTCAGACTAGTAAAGAGGAGTATTATTTAACAGGAGAGGTTGCAGAATGAAGATTTGCAGTTCTACAAATCGAACACGATTACCTTCTGCATGAATTACATAAATTCAGCATGCAGGTAAAACGGAAAATTAAGAAGGGAAATGAAATGTAGTGCTTTATTATATTTAGTCTGGAGAATACACGGAGTGAAGTTTTGCTTTCGTTGTAGAGGGCTAAAACCAAACTGAGAGAATAGTGTGCAGTTTTGCTCGCCGGATTTAGGCAAGGATGCACAATGGTATATTTATCAATGCTGCCGAGGAGAAGGTGGTTGACAACTTCAAATTAGTAGGAGCAAACATCACCAAGAACCTTTCCTGGTCCACCCACGTCGACATTACAACCAAACAAGCACAACAGCACCTATACTTCCTCAGGAAATTAAGGAGATGCGGCATGTTCACAACTACTCTTACCAATTTTATAGATGTACCATAGAAAGCATCCTATCTGGCTGCATCACAGCCTGGTATGGCAACTGCGCGGCCAAGACCGTAAGACATACTGAGAGTCATGAACACAGCCTAGTCCATCAAGCAAGCTCACCTCCTATATATTAAATCTATCTACACGTCAAGCGGCCTCGGGAAAGCAAAAAGCATAGTCAAAGACACTGGTTGTTCTCTCTTCCAACCTCTTCCAAAAATTTGAGAACATGCACCAACAGATTCAAAATCAGCTTCTTCCCCGCTGTTAGCAGACTCCTGAATGATCCTCTGATGGGCTGAACTGATCTTTCTACGCATCTTCTCAACAGTTGAAGCACTATATAACGTATGCATCACCTGATGTCTCGGTTTATGTAGCTATATCCTGTATTTATCGGATGTTCTATGTTTTCATGAATGGAACGATCTGGCTGGACTGTACACAGAACAATACATTTCACTGTACATCAGTACACGTGACAATAAATCTAAATCTAAGTGAAGTGAAGTGCAAACGTCTTATCAAAGTTCTCTTTCATTCAATCAAATGATGTGTGTTTCGCTGGTTTTGTCAACAATTATTGCCCTTATGCATTAACCTTGGAAAGGTGAATGAGCTACCTCCTTAAATGACTATAGTCTGTGGTGTACTTACATCCACAGTGTTTTGAGGGAGCCAGTTCCAGGATTTTGACTCAATGACAGGAGAGAAACTGTGATATAATTCTGTGTCAGAATGGGGAGAGACTTGATGGCTAACTCCCATATGTTTGTGTTCCCATATGCCCTCTGACCGTATCGACATTGAAGGTGATTCCCGTGGATCTTGGTTTGGAAGATGCTGTCTCAGGCACACGTGGGTGAGATCGTGCAGTGCATCTTGTACAAATATTGTACATCTTGTACTGTACTTCGGTGGTCGATGGGGAATGACTTGATTTGTGCATGGGCTGCCAAACAACCGGGCAACACAAAACCAGGGATTGTGAATAATGAGCCTAGGACACTCTCTATATCCTATGTTTCTGTGTGCGCGAGTCTATTGAACATACACAATGTGAATGTGGCCCAACCATTTTCTGATGACCCCCAATCTTTGCATGTATGACCCACCCATCCGAAAGAAAAAAAAAGTAAATCATACTGTTGTGGGTCTAGAGTCAAATGCAGGTCAATGTATCATTCATCACCACCACACACCAATTCCCTTCTCGCATCGCTGCGACATAAACTTTCCAAATCTCTGATCTCACTCCCCGGCATCTCTATCCACCCACTGTTTCCGTGGCACCCGGTTTTTTTACATAGAATTTTTACATAGAATTTACAGTGCAGAAGGAGGCCATTCGGCCCATCGAGTCTGCACCGGCTCTTGTAAAGAGCACCCTACCCCTATCCAAGGGCAACATCTCCACCCTATCCCAGTAACCCCACCCAACACTAAGGGCAATTTTGGACACTAAGGGCAATTTATCATGGCCAATCCACCTAACCCGCACATCTTTGAACTGTGGGAGGAAACCGGAGCACCCGGAGTAAACCCACGCACACACGGGGAGGATGTATAGACTCCGCACAGACAGTGACCCAAGTCGGAATCGAACCTGGGACCCTGGAGCTGTGAAGCGATTGTGCTATCCACAAGGCTACCGTGCTGCCCCTGGTTCCAATCATCCATGACTGCATTCTAACTGAATGGATTGATGCATCGGTTGGATTCTCTGTTCCCTGACACCGATTTCATAAGCGACGATCAGGCGGAGAATCTCTTTTGACATTGAAATCGCGGCGGCGCCTGTTTGATGCAGGTTTTGTGTGCTCCCCTCCCTCTAAAACAACCACTGCAGGTCGTCGCCGTGTGCATGAGTGGCCACAGTCCGGCCTTTCTCAGCTGTTTATTTAATGGAGGCTGGGAGTTTTATGTGACGCAGCTGCTAGCCCCTCACTGGTTGGCGCATTGGTGAAGGGCTTTTTCTATGTAAAGTGCCACAGATCCTCAGCACTTAGTCTCAGAATCTGAGAATCTGGCCCACTGACTTCAGACATTTGATAACCCTGGGAAAATGCAGTGGAAGAGATCAGAGGGTGTGTATCCCGCAGAGGACGGGGCCTGTGACAGCAGGCAGCATTTAAACTGAGAAGGTTAAAGTCAAAGAGATCAGGTAGGGTGTAACAGTAAGTGAGAACGACGCTGAGCAACTTCAGAGGGATATTGACAAGTTTGCCAAATGGGCAGGCACCTGGCACATCAACTTCAATGCAGCGAAATGTGAGGTAATGCATTTTGGTAGAAGAAACGTGGGGAGACAATGTAGACTCAATGGGGAGTACAGGAGCAGAGGGACCTCGGGGTTCAAGTACATAATTCTCTGATGGTGCCCAGGCGATTTAAACAGTTCTTAAGATGGTTCACAGCCTTCTTATAAATAGAGGTATAGAGAATAAATGCAAGAAAATTATGCAGAGGATGATGGTGTCAGTCGGATAAGAAAATGTGTAACGGGTGGTGGAGGGAAGTGAGATCAGATGTTGTGTGAACTGGGAATGCTGGAATCAGTGAGATCGGACAGTGTATAACCTGGGAGCCGAGAGTCATAGAATCATAGAATTTACAGTGCAGAAGGAGGCCATTCAGCCCATCGAGTCTGCACCGACCATTAGGAAGAGCACCTGACTTAAGCCCACACTTCCACCCTTTCCCGTAACCTAATAACCCCACCTAACCTTTTTGGACACAAAGGGAAATTTGTCATGGCCAATCCACCTAACCTGCACAACTTTGGACTGTGGGATAAAACCAGAGCACACAGAGGAAACCCACGCAGACACGGGGAGAACATACAGAGTCGGCACACACAGTGACCCAAGCCAGGAATCAGCGCCGGCCCTAGGGTTGCTGGCGCCCCGGGCAAGCTGAACTTCGGCGCCCTTGGGGAGGGGGGGGCGGGGCCTGGGGGGGAGGGGGGGCGGGGCCTGGGGGGAGGGGGCGGGGCCTGGGGGGGCCTGGGGGGGGGCGGACCCGCGGGGGGGGGGGGGGGCGGACCCGGGGGGAGGGCGGGGGGGGGGCAGACCCACGGGGAGGGCGGGGGGGGCGGACCCGAGGCGAGGGGAGGGCGGGGGGGGGGCGGACCTGAGGGGAGGGGAGGGCGGGGGGGGGGGGCGGACCGGGGGGGGGGCGGACCGGGGGGGGGGCCGCCCTGGGGGAGGGGTGCCGCCCTGGGGGAGGGGTGCGGTACGTTTCAGCGCCGCCGCTTCAGCGCCAGGACTTTTCAGCACCAGAAAAAAAAAATCATACAGCAGGAAAAACAAGACCTTGGGGAACTGCCCCTCATAAGCATCCTCCAGAAGGAACATCCCAAGTACCCAGGGACAACAGGATACTGGCCATATCATTGGACCTGCACCCCATCCAAATCCAAACCTCTCCCGTCCCAGCAGGGAAAATGTACTGTCCCCATTCATATTAAGAGGAAAAGGATAATCACTCCAGCCCCAGCCAGGGAGACCCCGGGAAACTAACCCGACCAACAGAGTGCACCATGATTAGAAATAACACCCTCAAGAGAGACGAAAAGAATGAAAGGAGCGGGATGCAGTCATAATAATAGTCCTTGGGGGGAGTGATAATTGATTATTGATTATTGAAACCGCATGAGCAGATGGTAAATTGTTTTCTAACCTACACCAGATGACATGTAGTTCAACGGAGGGTTTTTCAAAACTCTCACTGACAGTTTCAGCTTTTTTTCCCCTATGTTTAAAGAGCATGGGATTTTTATCCCCATGTCTAAAGAGAAGCAAATTTTAAAAGCTTCAGACATGACATTTAAGCAGACCTTGGGGGTGAGGCTTCTGTATCTGGGTTCTGCACACCACTTCGCACACAGTAATAAAACTCCAAAAAAAGGCCAAATAACTAAGTGTTATAACTAAGTATACCTGTGTCACCACCTTTGCACTGCAGCTTTTTGGCTCCCCTGTTAATCTCGTTGCGCTTGTAAAGTGACCTGTGAATGAATGAGCGCTGGCCAGCTGAAATTTTTGGCGCTGAAACGGCAGCGCTGAAATTTTTGACGCTGAAACGTCCAGGCGCTGAAACGGCAGCGCTGAAACGTCGGCGCTGAACTGTCCCATTCCCCTGGGGGAGGGCGGCCACAGCGGGGGAGGGCGGCCACCGCGCATGCGCTGGTTGGCACCGGCCCAACTGCGCATGCGCGGGACCCGAGTCTGGCGCTCCCTAGCACATGGCGCCCCGGGCGACTGCCCGAGTTGCCGGTGCCTTGAGCCGGCCCTGCCAGGAATGGAACCTGGGACCCTGGACCTGTGAAGCAACTGTGCTAACTACTGTGCTACCGTGTTGCCCTGTGAGATGAGACCTTTTGTAACCCAGGATGATGATTCATGGAAGTCAGACATTGGGCAGAATTTCCCATTCCCCAATGCCGATATTGTAATCGATGACCGGGCGAAGAATCCCATTTGGGGCCGAAGTTGGGAGAATCCCTGTTTGATGCAGGTTTTGTATGCTCCGCCTCCTCCGAAATGGCATCATTGTATCACACGTTGCATGCCATTGGGACGGCCTTAGCGCATCACCTGAAGGCCATCCCCCAATGCTCTGTCCCCTATGGGCCAAATTCCTGACCATGTGGTTGACGTGTGGTGTCAGCTTTCAGGAACCCGGCGTGGCGTTGCATACTGTGTCCAGCGCAGTCGCAGTCAGGTGGGAACCATGCTGCTGGCTGGCGGGGCCTCTGCAAGGATTAGGGGGACGGCCGGCACTATGTTTTACTGCATGACCGCTGCAGGTCATCTAACCATGCGCTGCTATGGACCCAGCCATTCTCCAGCCCTTTATATCATGGGAGCCAGGGGGGTTACGCAGCATGGCTGCTCGCCCCTCACTGGTCACAGGATACTGATTGGCAGTGTGTTGGAACCAATAATTCTACGGACACGTGCTTGTAGGATTAGAATAGCGGTTTTAATCTACTCACAACATAGCCAGCCTATTAGCCATTGAACTTTCAGTGAACTGGCCGGCTGATCAGTGGATCTTTTATACAGCAGCTTCCAGGGGAGGAGTCCTGGGCAGAGCCAAGGGAGAAGCCCCGTACAACTCGAGCATTCCCAGAGCTACTCCCCCTGGAGGACAGGTAGCGCAACTGCACTTACAATACAGACACATGTATATACAGATTATAATCCGGTGTGAATCACATTCACCACATTCACCCCCTGTGAAAAAATCGAGTCCAGCGGGGGTGGTGGCTCACAGAGTTAGTCTGTCCGGTAGATGAATTGTTCTTTTCGATCTGCGGAGCACCGGGGTTGCAGCCCCTTGCGGTGGCTGGGTGGGTGTTGAGAGCTGGGGTATGATGCCAGACTCCGGGGCGGGTCCCGTCCGAACCTTATACCCCTCTGGCTCGACCGGAGACTGGGGGCGCTGGTGGCGGGCTGGTTCTGGCTCGTGGAACCGGTGGGGTGAGCTTGTGGAATCGGGGGCGCGAGGGGGTGGCAGCATAGGGAACGGGGTAAGGGGTTCCTCAGCGGGGGTAGGGGGGGCTGGATCCAGCGGGTGCCAGGTCCCGAAGGGATACTGTGTCCTGGCGACCGTCCGGGAGCTCCACGAATGCGTACTGGGGGTTGGAATGGAGGAGGCTCACCTTTTCAACAAGGGGGTCAGTTTTGTGCTCCCTGATGTGCTTCCTCAGGAGGACCGGGCCTGGTGTCCTCAGCCACGCCGGAAGTGAGACCCCCGTGGTAGTGCCCCTAGAAAAAATGAAGAGTCGCTCGTGAGGGGTTTGATTTGTAGATGTGGTGGATTGCGTGGAGCGCGTCTGGGAGGACTTCTTGCCATTGGGAGACTTGGAGTTTTCTAGACCGGAGGGTCAGTAGGACGGTCTTCCAGACCGTCGCGTTCTCCCTCTCCACCTGCCCGTTCCCCCTGGGGTTGTAACTGGTAGTCCTGCTCGAGGCAATGCCCTTGTCGAGCAGGTACTGACGCAGCTCGTCGCTCATAAAGGACGAACCCCGGTCGCTGTGAACGTAGCTGGGGAAACCGAACAGGATGAAGACACTATGCAGGGCCCTAATGACTGTGTGAGAGGTCATATCAGGGCATGGAATGGCAAAAAGGAATCGGGAGAACTCGTCGATGATGTTGAGGAAATAAATGGCCCTTTGAAATCGATCGCAAGGCGTTAGAAGCCTTGACCAGGTGGGCCCTGTCTGGTCTATAGAAGTGCGGTTTGCACTCTGCACAGATCGGGCAGTCCCTGGTGACCGCTTTTACCTCCTCGTTGGAGAAAGGCATGATGTAGTGATGTAGTGGGCGAGCCGGGTGACCCCTGGATGGCAGAGATCAACGTGGATGGCTTTCAGACGGCTGATCTGCACGCTGGCGCTTGTCCTGCGGGATAGGGCATCCGAGGGCTCATTGAGCTTCTCCGGTTGATATTTAATATCGTAACTATAGGTGGAGAGTTCGATCCTCCACCGAAGGATTTTATCATTTTTTATTTTGCCCCTTTGCGAGTTGTCAAACATAAAGGCAACCGATCGTTGGTCGGTGATGAGGGTGAGCCTCCTACCTGCGAGGTAGTGCCTCCAGTGACGAACAGCCTCAACGATGGCTTGTGCTTCCTTCTCGACTGAGGAGTGTCGGAGTTCTGAAGCGGATAGGGTACGGGAGAAAAATGCAACGGGCCTCCCTGCCTGATTTAAAGTGGCTGCGAGAGCTACCTCTGAGGCGTCGCTCTCAACCTGAAAGGGAGTGGATTCATCCACCGCCCGCATGGCTGCTTTGGCGATGTCCTCCTTGATGCAGCTGAAGGCCTGGCGCGCCTCAGCTGACAGGGGAAATCGTGTGGCCTTAAAGAGTGGGCGGGCTTTGTCCGCATATTGAGGGACCCACTGGGCGTAGTATGAGAAGAACCCCAAGCACCGTTTGAGGGCCTTGGGGCAATGAGGGAGGGGGAGTTCTAACAGGGGGTCCGGGTCTGGGCCCAGGACTCCGTTCTCCACGACATAGCCGAGGATGGCCAGTCTGTTTGTGCGGAAAACGCATTTCTCCTTTTTATAAGTGAGATTTAATTTCTGTGCCGTTTGGAGAAAACGGTGGAGGTTGGCGTCGTGGTCCTGCTGGTCATAGCCGCAGATGGTAACATTGTCCAGATACCAAAACGTGGCCTG
This sequence comes from Scyliorhinus canicula, assembly GCF_902713615.1. Classification (NCBI taxonomy): domain Eukaryota; kingdom Metazoa; phylum Chordata; class Chondrichthyes; order Carcharhiniformes; family Scyliorhinidae; genus Scyliorhinus; species Scyliorhinus canicula. The sequence goes on along the minus strand of NC_052165.1, from coordinate 83,284,877 downwards.
CAGCCCGTACTGGTCTACCATTCGGTCCATTGCTCGTTGGAACACCGAAACCCTGTTAGTGACGCCGAAAGGGACCCGGAGAAAATGGAAGAGGCGGCCATCGGCCTTGAATGCCGTGTAGTGGCGGTCCTCCGGGCGGATTGGGAGCTGGTGCTATGCAGACTTCAGATCCACCGTGGAAAAGAGCCGATATTGGGCGATCTGGTTAACCATGTCTGCAATTCTGGGGAGGGGATACGCGTCTAGGAGCGTAAAGCGATTTATGGTCTGGCTATAGTCGACGACCATGCAAAATTTTTCACCGGTCTTGACGACCACCACCTGAGCTCTCCAGGGACTATTACTGGCCTCTATGGTCCCCTCACTGACCAGCCGTCGGACCTCCGATCGGATAAAGACCCTATCCTGTAGGCTGTATCGCCTGCTGCGAGTAGCTACTGGCTTGCAATCTGGAGTGAGATTGGCGAAGAGCGGAGGGGGGGAGATGCGCAGCGTGGTTAGGCTGCAGATAGTGAGTGGGGGCAGGGGCCCGCCGAAGCTGAGGGTGAGGCTTTTGAGGTTGCACTGGAAATCCAGGCCTAATAAGAGTGACGCGCAGAGGTCGGGCAGGACATAAAGTTTAAATTTAGAATAACTAGCGCCGCGAATTGTGAGCGTAGCAACGGTGCGTCCTTGGGTTTGGACTGAGTGGGAGCCCGAAGCGAGGGCGATAGTTTGGCTCACCGGAAAAATAGAAAGCGAACAGCGTCTTACCAGCTCTGGATGTATAAAGCTCTTGGTGCTCCTGGAGTCAAAGAGGCATGGCGTGCTGTACCCGTTGATCTGGACCTCCGCCATCGAACTTCGTAGGTGCTTGGGGCGGGATTGATCCAGGGTGACTGCGCTGAGTTGCGGGTAGTCGGCGGCTCGATCAGCTGTGCTGGATTGGCCCCGTGATGACTGCCCTCTGAGTTCGTAGTCGTCGAGGTGTGTTTCAGAGTTTGAAGGGGATGGATCCCAAGATGGCCGCCCCCATGAGTTGCACATGGCCGGCCGCATGGAGGAGGATTGCCAAGATGGCTGCCCCCATGAGTCGCACATGGCCGGCCGCATGGAGGAGGATTGCCAAGATGGCCGCCCCCATGAGTCGCACATGTTGGGTGGGAGCGGAGTCGGCATACAGGCTGCAGCATTTCGGGGCCTGCAGGCCTGTGAATTCAGGGAACGAGTGCTTTGAGCCGTGGGAGGGTTAGAGGCTGGGGCTTTCTTCGCCAGACACACTGGCATAGTGTCCTTTTCGCCCGCAGCTACTGCAGGCCGCGTTACGGGCCACAGAAATGGCAGGCTGGGGCAGCTGAGTAGCTGGCTGAAGCAGCCGAGTAGCTGGCTGGGGCAGCAGAGTAACTGGCTTTGGCAGCACGGTAGCTGGCTGGGGCAGCAGAGTAACTGGCTTTGGCAGCACGGTAGCTGGGGGGCCACAGGCTTGGGGGGACTGTTGGTCAGGGGTCCACGATGAGGTCGCGGGGTCCGCGGGAAACGAGTTGAGGCTGCGGAAGGAAACTTCCATAGTGATAGCAGCCTCCACAGTAGTGTCTAAGTCCTGGGCCCCCTTTTCTAGCAGTCTTTGGCGCACATAGTTAGACCTAAGGCCCGCCACGAAAACGTCCCGCACAGCAAGCTCCCTATGTTCAGCCGCGGTAACGGCTTGATAATTACAGTCATTGGAAAGATTGTTCAATTCCCTTACAAACTCGGCTAGCGTTTCTGTAGGCCGCTGATGGCGGGTCGTAAACAAGTGGCGTGCATAAACCTCGTTAATGGGCCTAACGTACATTTTGTCCAATATTGCCAGCGCTGCGGTGTAAGAACCGGTCGGATTTAGCTGTGTGGAGATTCTGTGGCTTACCCTCGCGTGCAGTAGGCTGAGTTTTTGTTCCTCCGTTGTTCCGGTGGTGCTGGCTTCTGCCAGGTAGGCTTTAAAACATCTCAGCCAGTGGGAAAAAATTTCCTTAGCCGCTGCATCCTCTGGGTCGAGTTCTAGGCTTGAGGGCTGCTTCCATGGTTTCTTCGACTGTTTCCTGAGTATATTAAATTGTTGGAACCAAAAATTCTACGGACACGTGCTTGTAGGATTAGAATAGTGGTTTTAATATACTCACAACATAGCCAGCCTATTAGCCATTGAACTTTCGGTGAACTGGCCGGCTGACCATGTGGCACTGATCTTTTATACAGCAGCTTCCGGGGGAGGAGTCCTGGGCAGAGCCAAGGGAGAAGCCCCGTACAACTCGAGCATTCCCTGAGCTACTCCCCCTGGAGGACAGGTAGTGCAACTGCACTTACAATACAGACACATGTATATACAGATTATAATCCGGTGTGAATCACATTCACCATACAGTGCCAGTTTCTTTTCCACATGAAACGCAACAGATCTTCCACAATTAGGCTCAAAATCAGAGTATCCAGCCCATTTTCTATCCCGGGAAGGGTGGAGTTAGTGAAATCAGACTCTGTGTAATCAGGGAAGATGGCGCCAGTGAGATCAGATAACGTGCAGGCTGATGGTGATGGAGTCAATGAAATCAGACAGTGAGTAACCCGCGTAGGATGGAGCCAGTGAGATCAGGCCACGAGTAACCCGGGGAGTATGGAGCCAGCGTTACCCAGTGAAGTTGGATGTCGTGAGATCAGACAGTGTGATATGGGGATCTTGGAGCCAGTGAGAGTAGAAGGTTTGTAAACTCGGAATGATAGAAACAGTGATATGAGACAGTGTGTAACCCGGTACGGTGGAGGCATTGCGATTAGATTGTGTAACCGGTGAGGTTTAATTCAGTGAGGTACTGTGTAATCCACGGAGATTGAGTCAGTGAGATCAGTCAGTGGAGAATGGACAGGATGGTTAAGTTGAGGCCAGGATGGCATTGGCCATGATCACATTGAGGGTGATAAGGCTCGGAAGGGTAAATTGTCGACTCCCGCTCCTAGGTCATGTTTGCTAGGAGGAGATGCTCTGGCTGATTTTGCAATCCAGATCTTAGTCAGTTACATTGTCGGGAACAGATGAGGAACATATCAGCCATGCTTGGCCGAATGGCCTAATTCTGCTTGTGTATTTTATGAATTTATGGATTTATAATCCGGGGATGATGGAGTCAGTGAGATCAGACAGTGTGCAATACAACGGGAATGGAGCCATTTACATCAGGCAGTGTGTAACCCGAGGAGGACAACGCCAGTGAGATCAAACAGTGTAACCCGGGAGGATACTACCAGTGAGATAAGACAGTCTGTAACCAAGCGGAGAATTGAGTCATGCGATCGGACAGTATGTAACCCAGTGAGGATGGTGCCTGTGACATCAGGCAGTCTGTGACCCGCGGAGGATGGATCCTGTGAGAGCAGGCAGCTTTTAAATTGGGCGGTTAGAGTCAATTAGATCCGAAAGTGATGATATACATGACCTTTTTTCTGTAAGCGTGTGTCCTAGATACACAGCGAGCTTACATACATGGGGCGGGATTCTCCGACCCCACGCAGGGTCGGAGAATCGGCCGGCAGCGGCGTTATTTCTGCTCCCGCAGGGTTTTGAAATCTCCCACCGGCCAAAAACCGGCGTTGTGCAAATCCCGCCGGCAGCCTCTGAAAACAGCTGGCGCCGGCGGGATTTCAATTTTTTTTCACTTACCTCAAATCTCCGGCCCGGATGGGCCGAAGTCCCGTCGACGTGGCCACGGGTCACGTCGGCGCAAATCAAAGTTGCTTTAAAACGGCGTCAACCATTGATGATGGTTGACGCCGTTCAGTGTCGGGGGGTGGGTTGCGGCATCGGGGGGGGGTGGGTTGCGGCATCGGGGGGGTGGGTTGCGGCATGGGGGGGGTTGGGTTGCGGCATGGGGGGGGGTTGGGTTGCGGCATGGGGGGGGGTTGGGTTGCGGCATGGGGGGGTTGGGTTGCGGCATCTGGGGGGTTGGGTTGCGGCATGGGGGGGTGGGTTGCGGCATCGGGGGGGGTGGGTTGCGGCATCGGGGGGCGGTTGGGTTGCGGCATCGGGGGGGGTTGCGGCATCGGGGGGGCATCGTGGGGGGGTTGCGGCATCGGGGGGGTTGCGGCATCGGGGGGTGGGTTGCGGCATCGGGGGGGTTGCAGCATCGGGGGGGCATCGGGGGGTGGGTTGTGGCATCCGGGGGGGGGGGGTTTGGGGGCAGCGGTGGGCAGAGAGGGGGGGCTACGGATGCCCTGGGCCAACGCACCGTTGCCCCACCCTCTCTGTACGCCGCTGCCCCCTACCCCAAACACCACCCCCCTCACCACCCCTACCTCCCTCCAACGCCCCTACCCCCCTCCCCACCACCCCTACCCCCCTCCCCACCACCCCTACCCCCCTCCCCACCACCCCTACCCCCCTCCAACGCCGCACCCCATCTCTCGCAACGCCGCAACCCCCCCTCATCGCCGCAACCCCCCCCCTCAACGCCGGTACCCACACCCCGTCCCCCTCCCTCTGAAGGCCGGTACCCACACCCCCCCCCTCTCTCCTCCTCCCCCCCTCCTTCCTCCTCCCCCCCTTCTTCCTCCTCCCCCCTTCCTTCCTCCGTCCCCCCTCCTTCCTCCTCCCCCCATTCCTTCCTCCTCCCCCCTTCCTTCCTCCTCCCCCCCTTCTTCCTCCTCCCCCCTTCCTTCCTCCGTTAGTGGGGGGGGGGGTGCGGCGTTAGTGGGGGGTGGGGGGTGGGGGGGTGCGGTGTTGGAGTGGGGTAGGGGTGGTGAGGGGAGGGGGTTGGGGTAGGGGCAGCTGCGTGCAGAGGGGAGGCGACGGTGCGTTGGCCCCGGGCATCAGTCGCCCCCCTCTCTGCACGCCGCTGCCCCTACCCCAACCCCCCCTCACCACCCCTACCCCCTTCACCACCCCACCCCCCTCCAACGCCGCACCCCCGCCCCCACTAACGGAGGAAGGAAGGGGGGAGGAAGGAAGGGGGGGGGAGGAAGGAAGGGGGGAGGGAGGAAGGAAGGGGGGGAGGAAGGAAGGGGGGGAGGAAGGAAGGGGGGGAGGAAGGAAGGGGGGGAGGAAGGCAGGGGGAGGAAGGAAGGGGGGAGGAAGGGGGGGGAGGAAGGAAGGGGGGGAGGAAGGAAGGGGGGGAGGAAGGAAGGGGGGGAGGGAGGAAGGAAAGGGGGGAGGAAGGAAGGGGGTGGAGGAAGGAAGGGGGGGGAGGAAGGAAGGGGGGGAGGAAGGAAGGGGGGAGGAGGGAAGGGGGGAGGAGAGGGGGGGCAGGAGAGGGGGGGAGGAGAGGGGGGGAGGGGAGGGGGGGGAGGAGAGAGGGGGCAGGAGAGGGGGGGAGGAGAGGGGGGGAGGAGAGGGGGGGAGGAGAGGGGGGGCAGGAGAGGGGGGGAGGAGGGGGGGAGGGGGGAGGAGGGGGGGAGGAGGGGGGAGGAGGGGGGTAGGAGAGGGGGGAGAGGGGGGGAGGAGAGGGGGGAGGAGAGGGGGGAGGAGAGGGGGGGAGGAAGAGAGAGGGAGGGGGGAGGAGGAGAGAGGGGGGAGGAGGAGAGAGGGAGGGGGGGGGAGGAGGAGAGAGGGGGGGGTTTGGGTACCGGCCTTCAGAGGGAGGGGGACGGGGTGTGGGTACCGGCGTTGAGGGGGGGGGACCCGTCATTGAGGGGGGGGGGGGTTGCGGCGTTGCGAGAGATGGGGGGCGGCGTTGGAGGGGGGTAGGTGTGGTGGGGAGGGAGGTAGGAGTGGTGGGAGGGAGGTAGGAGTGGTGGGGAGGGAGGTAGGAGTGGTGGGGAGGGAGGTAGGGGTGGTGAGGGGGGGGTTGGGGTGGTGAGGGGGGGGTTGGGGTAGGGGGCAGCGGCGTACAGAGGGGGGGGGGCGATGGTGCATTGGCCCCGGGCATCTGTCGCCCCCCCCTCTCTGCCCGCCGCTGCCCCCAAACCCCCCCCAAATGCCGGAACACCCCCCCTCAAATGCCGGAACCCCCCCCCCCCCCCAAAATGCCGGAACACCCCCCCCCCCAAATGCCGGAACACCACCCCCCCCCCAAATGCCGGAACACCCCCCCCCCAAATGCCGGAACACCCCCCCCAAATGCCGGAACACCCCCCCCCCCCCCAAATGCCGGAACCACCCCCCCCCCAAATGCCGGAACCACCCCCCCCAAATGCCGGGTCTGTCTCTCTCCTCCTCCTCCTCCAAAAAACGTCGGGTCTCACCACTTCCGCAGCTGGTGAAACTGACGCGTATCGCGTCAGTCAGCTGCTAGCCCCTCCGGGAACGGAGATTGCCAGCTTAAAAGAAGGCCCCGACGCCGGAGTGATTAACACCGATTTTTCTCGCCGGAAACCCGCGTTACGACGGGCAACGGAGAATCCCGCCCATGAACCTTAATCTGTAACTGTGGATGCGATTCTCTGGAAAAATCCAAGTGCTGTGGGAATTTTTGCGTACTTCCCAGTGCTTGGCACGGCACTATTATTCAATGTTACTTGGTCCACTTCACGGGGCCCCACGGGCTTCCATCCCCGAATGCCAGCTCGTCAGCTGATTTTCCAACCACGCTTGCCAAAACCCCGCTAACAAGGTTGAACAGCATTTAAGCTGCTCTTGCTCAGCCAATCCCAGCCAGACCAGAACAATGGTGCTGAGGAGACCGGTCCCACAATTTGGGGATGATGACCTGGGGAGGCTCTTGGAGGCGGTGGAATCCAGGAAGGATGTCCTTTCCACCGAGGGTCCCGGAGGGTGAGCCACAAGGCAGCCAGAGCTGCCTTGGACTGGTGATGGCAGCAATCAGCTCTGGCAGTGTGACAGTGTGGACTGGCCTCCAGCGTTGGAAGAAGGTCAATGACCTACACCGGTCAGCCAGAGTGAGTAAACACCAACATCCCACCCATGACTCCCCAAAGGAGCATCCCATCAGGAGTCTCCCAACCCTCCCTCCATCCCCCTACCCCTCAAACCCTCCCTCCTCCCCAAGCCTATGTCCCACCCCCTCCACCACAATTGTGAACCACACATGTGGCTAACGGTGCCCTCTCTGTGTCCCCTCTGGAAAAGCTCTCCCATAATTGGTGGGAGAGGGCCCAGACTGGTGGTGGAGTGCCGGATCTGAGAATCTTCGAAGAGAATGCCCTGGAGGTGAGTGGGGTGGATGAGCACAGGGCAGACAAATACGTGGAGGCTCACAGACGCTGCAGAGATGAGGAACCACCGGGCCCCACGGGAGGTCATGTCAAATGTGAGAACTGATTGCCTTACTGACTGACCCATCCCTCCCACTGACCACATGTCCATTCTCCTGCAGGTTGTCCAGCGGCGACGCTGGCTCATTCCGCGTAGCCCCCAGCCCTGACTCCAAGAACACCTCAGAGGAGAGCTCCAAGGAAGCAACTGTTATAGTCACGGAACAGCTGCCATCCTCACCCTCCACCAGCGCAGATACATGCACCTCGGTGGGAAATGTTAGTGGAGAGGCCTCTGGGGCACAATCTGGTGAACACCACACTGCTGCTGATGTACATCTGGTGGAAACAGGATCCCCCAGGTGAGACAGCAGTCAGAGGTCTGCTGGATCCCTGGACTCAGCCCAGCCTGATGCCGCATCCCTGGAACAGTGTTTCCAGGAGCTGATCGAGTTGTCAGGGAGAGACCTGGAGATTCAGAGGGAGATGTGAGCATCACTGCAGCAGATTGATAGCCAAGTGGAGGAATACCAGAAGCTATGGCGGCAGGAAATGGCGCTGGCAATGAGTGACACCGAGGCCAACACTGCAATGGTGGTGACCGTAGTGGAGAGACTGGTGCATGAGTGAAGGTGTCCAAGGTATCGCCATCGGTGATAGCCATAGATGAGTGTCTCTATGTCCGCCACACTGAGGGATGTCACCCAGTACCAACCCGATGGGGTTCTGCGGGACATGGCAAGCTCTCAGATAGAAATGGCTGAGGAACTTGTCACAGTTGCAGGTGGGAATCGCCGAGGCACTGCAGAGAATGGCCCAGTTACTGGGAGATGTGTCCCAATCACTGACGAGCAACACGAAGGGCATCAACATCATTGTGCAGACTATGGGGAACCGCCAGGGCAGGCAGAGCCAGATGATGCAGGGCAGTCAGGGATCAAACCAGCTGCCACTCCATCCAAAGGTGAACCCCAGGGCCCTTTTGGCAGCGACCAGGAGCAGGAGGTGCTGAGTGATAACCTGGGCCCATCCAATGAGGCGGTGTGTGACCACCAGCACTCCCGGGTTCCACCCCACTGATGAGTCCGCATCTGGGTGTCAGCACACGGGACAGGATGGCACGCCTCCAGAGCCCCCAGAGGATGCCCACCAGGGCCATGAATAGATATATAGGAGCAAGAGGAGGCCTTTTGGCACTTTGAGCCTGCTCTGCCATTTATGACGATCATGGCTCATCATCGAACTCAATAGCCTAATCCTGCTTTCCGCCCATAACCTTTGATCCCATGCTCCCCAAGTGCTAAATCTTGAACATATTCAATGTTTTAGCTTCCTGTGGTAATGAATTCCACAGGCTCACCACTCGTTGGGTGAAGAACTGTCTCTTCATCTCTGTCGAAATGGTTTACCCTGATTCCTCAGACTGTGAAAGGCACGGGAGAAGGTAAGCAGCTGGCTACCCGCACCTCACATGTGCATCCTGTGGAACACCAAGACCTAGTGGTAGGTCTAGGGGGGGACCAGGCACATTGAGAATCAGACAGTTTCCTGCACAAGAAGAATTCAGGGACGCCAAAAGGGTCCCTGAATTCCCACATCGCACCGCAGGAGCATGATACGGTGCTGGAATCTCATGCCATGACTTTACCTTTCAGTTAACTTTTGAACATTTCAGAGAGAGAATGAGAGAAAATATTACAGAAAATTAAAAAAATAATAACTACTTACCAGTCACCAGCCAATCTTGTACTTGCTTGCTGTGCTGTCACGGTTCGATTTCTCTCTCCATTTTTTCTTGGTTAGACAAGGAGGGGAGAATGGAAACACTACAGTAATGAAATATTTGGCGCTAGCTGTTCCTTTACACCGAGTTCATAGAATTTACAGTGCAGAAGGCCATTCAGCCCATCATGTCTATACTGTCCCTTGGAAAGAGCACCTTACCCAAGCCCGAGCCTCCATCCTATCCCCGTAAACACAGTCACCGATCTTGGGGCAATTTAGAATGGCCAATCCACCTAACCTGCGCATCTTTGGACGGTGGGAGGAAACCATAGCACAGAGAGGAAACCCACGCAGAACTAGGGAGAACGTGCAACCTACACAGTTAGTCACCTGAAGCTGGAATTGAACCTGGGACCCTGGAGCTGTGAGGCAGCAGTGCTAACCACTGTGCCACGAGTTCTTACGCGATCCACTATTCAGTCATGATGACTCATTGACGACTTCGTGAATGCACCTTAGTGACGTCTCTCTGCCCCACATGCTGGATGCTTTGAAGTCTCTCTGCCGCCATCAGCTGGATGCGTTTCCTCATATTTATCACTGGAGGGCTTCTTCCACAATCAGAGGTTCAGAGGTAGAGACTCGCCGACATCTCCCAGAAGGCACTTCAGTACCGTCTCTCTACCACCCTCTTTGGGATGCACGGTAGCATAGTGGTTAGCACTGTGGCTTCACAGCACCACGTTCGACTCCCTGCTGGGTCACTGTCTGTGTGGAGTCTGCATGTTCTCCCTGTGTCTGCGTGGGTTTCCTCCTGGTGCTCCGGTTTCCTCCCACAGTCCATAGACGTGCAGGTTAGGTGGATTAGCCATGCTAAGTTGCCCTAAGTGTCCAAAAGGGTTAGGAGGGGTTATTGGGTTAGGGGGATAGGGCGGAAATGAGGGCTTAAGTGGGTCGGTGCAGGATCGATGGGCCAAATGGCAAAGTGGCAAAGATTGGTGGGAGACTAGAGGACTGCGAAATATTTAAGGGGCAACAGAAAGCTACTAAAAAAGCTATAAAGAAGAGTAAGATAGAGTATGAGAGTAAACTTGCTCAGAATATAAAAGCAGACAGCAAAGGTTTTTACAACTATATAAAACAAAAAAGAGTGGCTAAGGTAATTATTGGTCCTTTAGAGGATGAGAAGGGAGTTTTAATAATGGGAGATGAGGAAATGGCTGAGGAACTGAACAGATTTTTTGGGTCGGTCTTCACAGTGGAAGACACAAATAACATGCCAGTGACTGATAGAAATGAGGTTATGACAGGTGATGACCTTGAGAGGATTGTTATCACTAAGGAGGGAGTGATGGGCAAGCTAATGGGGCTAAAGGTAGATAAGTTTCCTGGCCCTGATGGAATGCATCCCAGACTGCTAAAAGAGATGGCTAGGGAAATTGCAGATGCACTAGTGATAATTTACCGAAATTCACTAGACTCTGGGGTGGTCCCGGTGGATTGGAAATTAGCAAACATGACACCACTGTTTAAAAAAGGAGGCAGGCAGAGAGCAGGAAATTATAGGCCAACGAGCCTAACTTCGGTAGTAGGGAAGATGCTGGAATCTATCGTCAAGGAAGAAATAGCGAGGCATCTGGATAGAAATTGTCCCATTGGGCAGACGCAGCATGGGTTCATAAAGGGCAGGTCATGCCTAACTAATTTAGTGGAATTTTTTGAGGACATTACCAGTGCAGTGGATAACAGGGAGCCAATGGATGTGGTATATCTGGATTTCCAGAAAGCTTTTGACAAGGTGCCACACAAAAGGCTGCTGCATAAGATCAAGATGCATGGCATTTCGGGTAAAGTAGTAGCATGGATAGAGGATTGATTAATTAATAGAAAGCAAAGAGTGGGTGTTTCTCTGGTTGGCAATCAGTAGCTAGTGGTGTCCCTCAGGGATCCGTGTTGGGCCCACAATTGTTCACAATCTACATAGATGATTTGGAGTTGGGGACCAAGGGCAATGTGTCCAAGTTTGCAGATTACACCAAGATGAGTGGTAAAGCAAAAAGTGCAGAGGATACTGGAAGTCTGCAGAGGGATTTGGATAGGTTAAGTGAATGGTCTAGGGTCTGGCAAATGGAATACAATGTTGACAAATGTGAGGTTATCCATTTTGGTAGGAATAACAGCAAACGGGATTATTATTTAAACAATAACATATTAAAGCATGCTGCTGTGCAGAGAGACCTGGGTGTGCTAGTGCATGAATCACAGAAAGTTGGTTTACAGGTGCAACAGGTGATTAAGAAGGCAAATGGAATTTTGTCCTTCATTGCTAGAGGGATGGAGTTTAAGACTAGGGAGGTTATGCTGCAATTATATAAGGTGTTAGTGAGGCCACACCTGGAGTAATGTGTCCAGTTTTGGTCTCCTTACCTGAGAAAGGATGTACTGGCACTGGAGGGTGTGCAGAGGAGATTCACTAGGTTAATCCCAGAGCTGAAGGGGTTGGATTATGAGGAGAGGTTGAGTAGACTGGGACTGTACTTATTGGAATTTAGAAGGATGAGGGGGGATCTTATCGAAACATTTAAAATTATGAAGGGAATAGATAGGATAGATGCGGGTAGGTTGTTTCCACTGGTGGGTGAAAGCAGAACCAGGGGGCATAGCCTCAAAATAAGGGGAAGTAGATTTAGGACTGAGTTTAGGAGGAACTTCCTCACCCAAAGGGTTGTGAATCTATGAAATTCCTTGCCCAGTGAAGCAGTTGAGGCTCCTTCATTAAATGTTTTTAAGGTAAAGATAGATAGTTTTTTGAAGAATAAAGGGATTTAGGGTTATGGTGTTCGGGCCGGAAAGTGGAGCTGAGTCCACAAAAGATCAGCCATGATCTAATTGAATGGCGGAGCAGGCTCGAGGGGCCAGATGGCCTACTCCTGCTCCTAGTTCTTATGTTCTTATGTTCTCCGCAGGATATGAAACTATGCTGTCTCGCTCTTCATCCCTTTACAAGCGTGAATAATTCTAACTATCTCTATTCACTCTTCAAATCTCTGTCAAATTTTTATTGTCGAAGGGCAAGAGAGAAATTTCCTCTAACCTGCCTTACGACTGAAGCTTCTTATCTCAGAAGCTTCCATTATTTTCACAATTTGTTCAGCGGCAATCTGTCAAATTCATTTTGAAAGCAACAGTCCACCTGCGGTACAGCAGAACTTTAAGATACTCATCCAAACGCTCCAACAGCATAGTTCATTAAAAACAATTTCGCCTCAGAATCCATTCCTAATCAAACCACATTTTTCCATGTGACTATTAATGCTCCTAAAATTAATATTTCTCGAAGCTTCCTCACCAACGACTGGGCCCAAAATGTTGGGCTTATCTTTGCAAACCTTTTTGAAAAATATCATATTTTTATCATTATCAATCCTCTAACACCACCACCCCCACCCCGTGTCCAACAAAGATTTAAAGATTGAAATGGTAAAAGAGGCAAGCACCAATAGTGGCTATTGGAGTTTAGCCGTGAACAAATGAAACAGGAGAACCACGACGATAGAAAGAATGACATCCTGCAGTCTCACTGACAACGTTAAAGATTGTGTACGGACAGATATACACACTTCAAGTTGTTCAAAACAGTCTTCAAGATATGAGTTGTAAGAACCAACAGTCTTCCAGATTGCATATTGCGCGATGCACTAACCCCGAAAATCCAGTGTCAAGCTACTTAGACGTGTGCAGTGAAAGACTGCACACGTCTAAGTGGCAAAGCAACAGGCTCCTCATATGCCGTTGATCTCGTCCCAGTCATAATGAGTGAACTGAAGTACAGAACATCTTTATAAGGACGCACAAAATATTCTGTTGTAACTAATTACATCCGCACAACGCAAATGGAGTGCAACGTGGACAGATTTAATGGACAGTTCATTAATTCACCCCAATATTCACTGAAATCTAATAGTTTTGCTCATTTATTACTGGAGGGAGAGATCTAATTATTACCCCCTTTCTATGATCGCTCTCCTTCATCATGCAATTTATTCCTTCTTAATTATTTCTCCAAATCCTTTTTGATTTAAGTTTTACATATCCCCTAATCATCCACCAAAGAAAGTCACCATTGGGAGAAGACTTGTGCGACTTCACAGGAGTACTGGGAAATTGTTATCAAAGATTTCTCACTCAGTGTTGCATTGCTTTTGGCGAGAGCTTGCTGTGTTTTAATTGGCTGCCACATTTCGTTCAATAAGCACTGACTGCTATTTGGCATGAATTCATTGGCTGCAAAGAACTTTGCAATGTTCTGGTTAAAGTTGCTGTATAAATGTGTGAATATCTATATCTATACCTATATCTATATCTCTCTATCTCTATCTCTCTATCTCTCTATTTCTCTCTATCTATCTAGCTATCTATCTATCTATCTATCTATGTCAACATACCTCTTCATTCACCTGAGGAAGGAGCTGCGCTCCGAAAGCTAGTGTTTGAAACAAACCTGTTGGACTGTAACCTGGTGTTGTAAGACTTCTTACTGTGCTCACCCCAGTCCAACGCCGGCATCTCCATATTTTAGTTAATTAGAAACACATTTTGCACTTTGATTCCAGTATCTGTTGACCTCACTAAACAGCACATTTAATATTTCCACGTAACGTGCCAACAATTGAGACACTCTTCTTTGTGGGTGTGATTATTAACAAAGAAAAATAATAGGCACGATCATAAATAGAGCGTCCTTGCACCAATAATCTCACAATGACCTGTAAAGCTCCGTACAAAGTGAAGAGAGCGCTGATATTACTCTATGGGATCCTGTGGGCAGCACGGTAGCATTGTGGACAGCACAATCGCTTCACAGCTCCAGGGTCTCAGGTTCAATTCCGGCTTGGGTCACTGTCTGCACATCCTCCCCGTGTCTGCGTGGGTTTCCTCCCACAGTCCAAAGATGTGCACGTTAGGTGGATTGACAATGATAAGTTGCCCTTAGTGTCCAAAATTTGCTCTTAGTGTTGGGTGGAGTTACTGGGTTATGGGGATAGGGTGGAGGTGTTAACCTTGGGTAGGGTGCTCTTTCCGGGAGCCGGTGCAGACTCGATGGGCCGAATGGCCTCCTTCTGCACTGTAAATTCTATGTCTATATGTCTATTGTTGGTGCAGCTCGTCACTGCCGATGGAGTTGACAGAGCAAAGATTTTATTTGGAGGTCAGTGTTGCTATCACTAACAATCCACAGATTTATCGATTGGAACTAGTGAAGAACATTCACCGCTTCAAGCCTTTTCTAACATGGCTGATGCGAGGCTTCATTCCATCAACCCATCATGCTTCAGTAACATTTAAAATCATTTCCTAATGAAAATCATAGAATTGACAGTGCAGAGGGAGGCCATTCAGCCCATCGAGTCTGCACCGGGCCTTGGAAAGAGCACGCTACTTACACCCCCGCCTCAACCCATTCCCCGTAACCCAGTAACCTCACCTCACTTTTTTGGACACGAAGGGCAATTTAGCATGGCTAATATCTGGACTGTGGGAGGCACCTGGAGGAAACCATGCAGGCACGGGAAGGACACGCAGATTCTGCACAGACAATGACCCAAGCCGGGAATTGAACCTGGGACCCTGCAGTTGTGAAGCAATTTTCTAATGACTGTGCTACCGTGCTACCCGCAAATTTGCTCGCAATCTGAGTTTCTAACCTTTTTAAAACATTGCAGGTTTAATACTTTTTGCCCTCACCAATGATGCAAGTGTTGTGGTATGAATGGGAGCACTGCCATTGGTGCAGAGCATTGGTTTCCCATTGGCGCTGGCTGGTCATGTGCCTCTCATCTGATTGGCTGGGACTAGTCATGTGACTGCTCACCAATTGGTCGAGAGGCAAGTAGCCTCCGAAGCGGGGTATAAGTACCCAGAGTTCCCGGCGGTCGGCCTTTCTCTTTAGTCGACCGGGCTAACAACTAGCTGATTAAAGCCTAAGTTTGGACCTTCATTGTGCCTCACGTCCAATTGATGGTACACCAATTTAATCAGCTAAAATTGTGAAATGGAGCTACGCATCAAGCCCGACTGCCTCCGCATCAGCCCGCATGCTTCAAATGCGCCTGCAATCTTTAAACACTGGCAGGCATGTTTCAACAGTTACCTGACAACTGCAGCCAGCAAGCCCACCAAGGAGCAGAAACTCCACATCCTCCACTCGTGCGTGGGCACGGCGGTATACTCAATGATTGAGGACGAAAATGATTATGATGCGGCCATGGATACCCTGAGAGGACACTTTCTCCGGCCGGTCAACGAAGTATATGCACGGCATCTCCTGACTACTAGACAACAGTTCCCTGGTGAGTCCCTCGACGAGTTTTACCAGGCCCTCACGGCTCTAGGGAGAATATGCGCCTGTCCCCAAGTTTCTGCGACAGAGCACATGGAACTTTTAATTAGAGACGCTTACGTTGCCGGCATGCAATCCTCCTCTATCCGCCAACGATTGCTGGAGAAGAACGCCCTCAGCCTAGCTGAGGCACGGACCCTCGCAACCTCCCTGGAGGTCACCGACCTGAATGCCTGCGCATACGCCCCCGGCCATGCGGCAACCCCTTGGACTTCATGGCACGCGCCAGCTCCATCCTCTGCTGACCCCAACTTCCCCAGGCCTGCGCTGCGGGACGCTCCAACAAGCTAACGGGGCCCCGCTGCTATTTTTGAGGCCTCTCCAAACACTCCCGCCTGCGCTGCCCGGCCCGCTCCGCTCTGTGTAAGAGCTGCGGGAAGAAGGGCCATTATGCTGTGGTCTGCCAGACCAATTCGGTCACTGCTGTTCCACGCAGCGACCGCGGATCGCCCCCCCCGGGGCCTCCCAGGGCCCAGCGCCGCCCACCGACCTCTCCGGCCCACCTCCCAGCCCCCGCAACAGGCCCACGGTCCTCCCGACCCTCGCTCCCGGCTGCCCTGACCGGCCCACAGACGCTGCTGACACTGCCCCAGCCGCCATGAGGTTGCCACGGGCGCCACCATCTTGGGTCCTGGACAACACGTGCGGGTCCTGGGCGCCACCATCTTTGGGCCCCGATTCCACGTGCGGGTCCTGGGCGCCGCCATCTTGGGCCAACACGGAAGGCCCTGCCAGCGATTGCTCTGCCACCAAAGATGATCTGGAACTCTCACCACGACTTGCTTCCATCACGCTCGACCAGTCGCGACCACGTACGCTCGCCAAGACAACGACAACGATCCAGCTCAACGGACATGAGACAAAATGCTTACTGGACTCCGGGAGCACGGAAAGTTTTGTCCACCCCAACACGGTAAGACGTTGCACACTCCCCATCCACCCAGTCAAGCATAAGATCGATTTGGCCTCGGGCTCGCACTCCGTCCAGATCACCAGGTGCTGCACAGCGGACCTCACGGTCCAGGGGAGGGTTTTCAAAAACTACAAACTCCTCATTCTCCCCCGTCTATGCGCTCCGGCACTCTTGGGCCTGGATTTCCAGTGCAACCTGCAGAGCTTGACCTTCCAATTCGGCGGCCCTATTCCCCCACTTACTGTCTGCAGCCTTGCGTCCCTCAAAGTGGACCCCCCTTCCTTGTTTGATAATCTCACCCCACCCTGGCGAGCCCAAGTTCTGGTAGTTCGGACTGAGGATCGCGAAGTACAAAGTTTTTTCCACGGTGGATCTTAAGTCTGCCTACCACCAGCTCCCCATCTGCGTGAGTGAGCGCGTTTGAGGCAGATGGGCGCCTCTACCACTTCCTCAGGGTTCCATTCGGTGTCACAAATGGGGTCTCGGTCATCCAACGGGAGATGGACCGAATGGTCGATAAGTACGGTTTACGGGCTACCTTCCCGTATCTCGATAACATTACCATCTGCAGCCACGGCCAGCAGGACCATGACATCAACCTTCAGAAATTCCTCCGAACTGCAAAACTCCTTAATTTAACTTACAATAAGGATAAGTGCGTGTTTAGCACCGACCGCCTAGCCCTCCTCGGCTACATAGTGCGTAACGGAGTGATAGGCCCCGATCCCGAATGCGTACGCCCCTTGATGGAACTCCCTCTCCCCAACACCCTCAAATCCCTCAAACGCTACCAGGGCTTCTTCTCCTATTATGCCCAGTGGGTCCCCAACTATGCTGACAAAGCCCGCCCCCTCATCCAGTCCACCTCCTTTCCCCTGTCGATGGAGGCCCGCCAGGCCTTCAGCCATGTATTGCGGATATCGCAAAGGCCACGATGCATGCTATCGACGAGTCCCTCCCATTCCAGGTCCAGAGCGACGTGTCTGACATAGCTCTGGCAGCCACCCTGAACTAAGCGGGCAGACCCGTGGCCTTCTTCTCCCGGACCCTCCACGCTTCCGAAATCCGCCATTCCTCGGTGGAAAAGGAGGCACAGGCCATAGTTGAAGCTGTGCGATATTGGAAGCACTATCTGGCCGGCAGGAAGTTTACCCTACTCACAGACCAACGGTCAGTAGCTATCATGTTCGATAATGCACAGAGGGGCAAGATTAAGAACGACAAGATCTTGCGGTGGCGGATCGAGTTGTCCACGTACAAGTACGATATCTTGTATCGTCCTGGGAAGCTCAACGAGACTCCCGATGCCCTATCTCGCGGTACCTGCGCCAGCGCGCAGATTGACAGCTTTCGCTCCCTGCACACGGACCTCTGCCATCCATGGGTCACCCGTTTTTACCACTTTATCAAGACCCGCAACCTGCCCTACTCCGTTGAGGAAGTCAGGACCATCACCAAAGACTGCCACATCTGCGCCGAGTGCAAACCGCACTTCTACCGCCCCGAACGAACGCATCTGATCAATAGACTTCAAGGTCCCCTCCCCTCCAACAACCACAACACATATTTCTTGAGTGTTATTGATGAGTACTCCCGCTTCCCTTTCACCATTCCCTGTCCCGACATGACCACAACAACCGTCATAAAGGCCCTCCTATCCATCTTCTCCCTGTTCGGTTCCCCCGCGTACATCCACAGCGACCGGGGGTCCTTCTTTTTGAGTGACAAACTGCGTCAATTCCTGCACAGCAGGGGCATAGCCTCTAGCAGGACGACCAGTTATAACCCCCGGGGTAACGGTCAGGTCGAGCGAGAGAATGGCACCATCTGGAAGACCATCCTGCTGGCCCTACGGTCCAGAGATCTCCCTGTCCCCCGTTGGCAAGAGGTCATCCCCGACGCCCTCCATTCAATCCGGTCTCTCCTCTGCACTACCACTAATCAAACACCTCATGAACGTCTTCTTGTTTTCCCCAGGAAGTCGTCCTCAGGATCCCCTCTCCCGACCTGGCTGGCCACCCCCGGGCCCATCTTGTGGGTGCACAAGTCCGACCCGTTCATTGAGCGAGTCCAGTTACTCCACGCTAACCCGCAGTATGCGTACGTGGAGTATCCCGACGGTCGGCAGGATACGGTCTCGCTTCGGGACCTGGCACCCGCCGGCGTGCAGCCTTCTCCCCCTACATCAACACCCCCCCTCCAACCCCAATTCCCCCCAGTGCCCCCTTCGCCCCATGACCCAGCGCACAGACCCCCTCTTCCCCGATTACAGCGTCTCCACCACCGTCCCGGGGTTCCGGAGACACATCTACGACCGACGCTCCCGGAGGCAAGGCCGACATCACCGGCTCCACTGCGACAGTCCATCAGAACACCATGGGCACCCGACAGGCTGATCGTGTCCATCTGATGCAACCATGGGACTTTATTGGACTCTATTGTAATTTTTTTTGCATCCTACTGTATTTAGTTTTGTTCATTTTGCCACGAGCCAGTGGGCAGCCCCCATCTTCTCGATTGTCTGTACTCATACCACCAGTCCCCGGCACCCCCCCCCCCTCTCCCTCTTCCTCTTACAACACCCCCCCCGCCTTCCTTCTCCACAAGGGGTGAATATGGTGGCATGAATGGGAGCACTGCCATTGGTGCAGAGCATTGGTTTGCCATTGGCTCTGGCTGGTCATGTGCCTCTCATCTGATTGGCTGGGACTAGTCATGTGACTGCTCACCAATTGGTCGAGAGGCAAGTTTGTGGGCAGCACGGTAGCATGGTGGTTAGCATAAATGCTTCACAGCTCCAGGGTCCCAGGTTCAATTCCCAGCTGGGTCACTGTCTGTCCGGAGTCTGCACGTCCTCCCCGTGTGTGCATGGGTTTCCTCCGGGTGCTCCGGTTTCCTCCCACAGTCCAAAGATGTGCGGGTTAGGTGGATTAGCCATGCTAAATTGCCCGTAGTGTCCTAAAAAGTAAGGTTAAAGGGGGGGGTTGTTGGGTTACGGGTACAGGGTGGATACGTGGGTTGAGTAGGGTGATCATTGCTCGGCACAACATTGAGGGCCGAAGGGCCTGTTCTGTGCTGTACTGTTCTATGTTCTATGTTCTATGTTCTAGACCCCGCCTCCGAGGTGGGGTATAAGTACCCAGAGTTCCCGGCGGTCGGCCTTTCTCTGTAGTCGACCACCGGGCTAACAACTAGCTGATTAAAGCCTAAATTTGGACCTTCATTGTGCCTCGCGTCCAATTGATGGTACATCAGCAAGTTAGACCATTTTCACCATGTAAAATTTTTCGAATTCCTCCAGGCTTTACTTCCGTATGTCTCCCCGCCGAATAACCCCTCAATCTACCTGTGTGCCTCCAATTCCCACCTCTCAGGATTTCCAAACGGTTATCAATCCATCAATAGCTGACTGAAATTCAGCTCCCAGAGTCGAAAATTTGGGAATTTTTTTGTTAATTCTACCCACTTTCTGCTTTAATACAGTCTCTGAAATCTCTTCCAGGGATCTTTGGTCAGCTGTCCCTCAGATCGACTTAACTCTCTCAGTGTAATATTTTTCTTCATTTTCCTTTGAGGCAACTTAGAAACATAGAAAATAGGAACAGGAGGAGGCCAATCATCCATTCGACCCTTATAACCATGGCTGATCACCCAGTTCAATAGCCTAACCCCGCTTTCCCCATATCCTTTGAGTCCCTTCGCCCCAAATGCTGTTCTAACTGCTTCTTTAAAAAATACCAGCCTCCCCGAACAGGCGCCGGAATGTGACGACTAAGGGTTTTTCACACTAACTTCATTTGAAGCCTATTTCTGACAATAAGCGATTTTCATTTCAATTTTTCATTTTTCAATGTTTTATAAAAGCTTGGAACAGGAGTAAGCCAAATAGCCCCTCGAGCCTGCCCCACCTTTCAATAAGTTTGTGGTTCATCTTTTTGTGGACTTAGCTCTTCTTACCGACCCACTCACCGAAACCTTTTATTTCTTAAACAGTTGCAAAATCTACTTGTGCCTTAACATTTAACAAGGCAGCCTCAACTGCTTCACTGGGCCAAAAATTCCATAGCTTCAAGAAGCTTTGGGTTCCTCCTCAACTCAGACCTAAATGTGCTCCCCCTTATTTTGAAGCTATGTCTGCTAGTTCCAGTTTCGCTCGCCAATGGAAACAACCTCCTGTTTATATCCTATCCTATCTATTTCCTTCATAATTTTCTATGATTCTATATGATTCCCCCCTCATTCTTCTGAATTCCAATGAGTATAGTCCCAGACTGCTTAGTCTCTCCTCATAAGTTAATCCTCTCAACACCGGAATGAACCTAGTGAATCTCCTCTGCACATCTCCAGTGCCAGAACATCCTTTCTCAAGTGAGGAGACCAAAACTGAACACAGTACTCCAGGAATGACGTCACCATCACTTTGTACAGCTGAAACACAACCTCCCTGGTTTTAAACTCCATCCCTCCAGCAATGAAGGACAAAATTGCATTTACCTTCTGAATTACTTGCTGCACCTGCAAACCAACTTTTGGCGATTCATGCACGAGGACCCCCAGGTCCCTCTGCACAGCAGCATGCTGCATTTTTTTTAAACCATTGAAATAATAGTCCAGTTTGTTGTTATTCCTACCAAAACAGATGTCCTCACATTTATGAACTTTGAATTCCATCTGCCAGACCTCTCTTCACTCACTTAAACTATCTAAATCCCTCTGCAGATTTTTAGTGTCCTCTGCAAACTTGGCTCTATCTCACAGCTTTGTGTCATCTGCGAATTTTGACACATTACACTTGGTCCCCAACCCAAGATCATCTATCTAAATTGGGCACACCACTAGCCACTTTATTACCAACCAGAAAAACTCCCATTTATCCCCACTCTTTGCATTCTGTCAGTTAACCAACCCATTATCCCACTTGTTTTATCTCAAGCAGCAGCCTTCTGTGCGGCACCATGTCGAATACCTTCTGGAAATCCAGATACACCACATCCACTGTTTTCCCATTGTCCATGGCACTTGTAATGTCCTCAAACAATTCAACTAAATTAGTCAAATGTGACCTGCCTTTCATGAACCCATGCTGCGTCTGCCCAAGGGAACAATTTCTATCCAAATGTTTGGCAATTTGTTCCTTAACAATAGCTTTGACCATTTTTCCCACTCCAGAGGGTAAGCTAACCGGCCTATAGTTCCCTGTCTTTTGTCCCCCTCCTTTTTTAAACAGTGGCGCCAGATTTATGGTTTTCCAATCTGCCTGAACTGCTCCAGAGTGCAGTGGATTTTAGGAAATTACCAGGAGAGCATTTGTTATTTCTCCCACCACCTCTTTTGGTATCCTGGGATGCATCCATCAGGGCCAGGATACTTGTCTATTTTTAGCCCCATTAGCTTGCCCAACACTACCTCGTTAGTGTCAATGATCGTTTCCAGCTCCTCACCTGCCATAGCCTCCTTGCCAACAATATTTGGCATGTCACTTGTATCTTCCACTGTGAAGACAGACACAAAATACCTCAGCTATTTCCTCATTTTCAATTATTAAACCTCCCTGCTTATCTTCAATGTGTACCTTAGCTATGCTTCTTCATTTTATATATTTGTAGAAAAGTATGTTATCTGTTTTTATATTTTGAGCTAGTTTACTGTCATAATCTATCTTACTTTTTATAGCTTTTTCATGGCGTTTTGTTGACCTTTAAAGATTTCCCAATCCTCTAATTTCCTACTAATCTTTGCCTTTGTTTCAATTTGATACCCTCCTTTAAATAAAGTGGTTGATTATCCTTTTTCCTACAGTCCTTCCTTTTTACCAGTGTATACCTTTTCTGACCGCTGTGAAAAATCTCTTTGAAAGTTCTCCACTGTTCCTCAATTATCCCACCACAAGGTATTTGCTCCCAACTCCTAGCCAACGTCCTATTGTAGTCTCCTTTGTTTAAGAGCAAGACACTGTTATTGGATTTTACCTTCTCAGATTCCATCTGTATTTTAAATTGAACCATACTATGATCGCTCCTTCCGAGTCAATCTCTAACTCAGATCATTAATTATTGATGTCTTATTACACAGGACAGGATCTACGATAGCTTGGACAATCATAGGTTCCATTATATACTGTTCGATAAAACTATCGCAGATATATTCTATGAACCCCTCCTCAAGTCTGCTCTGATTTCTTGGTTTGACCAATCAACATGACGATTAAAAAAAAACCATGATAATTGCTGTACCATTTTTACATACATTGGTTATTTCTTTGATTATTGTCCTTCCATTGTGATGTTATTATCAGGTGGTCGATACACTACACCTATCATTTTCTCCTTACTATTTCTCATTTCCACCCAAAGACATTCAACCTTTTTCTCTAAAGAACCTATATCATCTCTCAATACCGCCCTGATGTCATCCTTAAATATCAGTACTACACCACCTCCCTTACCTCCCTGCCTGTTGTTCCAAATAGTCTGATACCCCTGGATATTTAACTCCCAGTCGTGACCATCCTGCAACAATGTCTCTGTAATGACCACTAAAACAAAGTCCTTTGCAGTGATTTGTGCCATCAACTCATTTATTTTGTTTCGAATGCGATGAGCATTCAGGTAAACTGCCTTTATGCCAGTTTTAATACTTTGTTTTTGAATCCTAATACCTCCATTAATAACATCTCCTGAGTTCTTTATATTTTTTTCATAGATTTCGATGCAGTTGAACCCACCTCCCCATGTGCTAACCTGTTGATTTGTTTCCCATTAACCATTTTACTTCCCGTAGTGTTCTTCCATTCCCCCCTCCCACTTGCTCGTTTGAAGTCCTTGAAATCACCCAATTTATCCTTTTCGCTGGAACACTGGTCCCAGATCGGTTCAGATGGTTCAAATGGTACAGATTCCTCCTGTTCCAATACTGTTGCCAATGGCTGATGAAATGAAACACCTCCTTACTGCAGCACCTTTTTAGCAACGACTTTATTTCCATCATTTTCTTATCCCTGTGCGAATTCACATGTGGCTCAGGTGAATCTTATGACTTGTTTTTTCATTTATTTCCTATTTCCTAACAATCGCTCAGCAGGGCAGCATGGAAGCACACATGGCTAACACTGTGTGGCTTCACAGTGGCAGGGTCCCAGGTTCGGTTCCATGCTGGGTCACTGTCTGTGTGGAGTCTGCACGTTCTCCCTGTGTCTGCGTATGTTTCGTTTGGGTGCTCCTGTGTTCTCCCAAAGTTCAGAGACTTGCAGGTTAGGTGGATTGGCCATGCTAAGTTGCCTTTAGTGTCCAAAAAGGTTAGAAGGGGTGATTGGGTTATGAGGATAGGGTGGAAGTGAGGGCTTATGTGGATCGGTGCAGATTCGATGTGCCGATGCCTCCTTCTGCACTGTCTTCGAGACAGGATCTGCTCCCATTTGGAAGCAAGTGGTCGTATTAGCGAGAGGCAGCACAGTTTTGTGAAGGGGAGTTCGTGTCTCGCTAACTTGATAGAGTTTTTTGAGGAGGTCACAAAGATGATTGATGCAGGTAGGGCATGTTGTCTATATGAACATCAATGAGGTCTTTGACAAGGTACAATGGCAGACTGGTACAAAAGGTGAACAGAGTTGAGCTGGCAAGATGGATACAGAAATGGCAAGGTCATAGAAGGCAGAGAGTAGCAAAGGAAGGGTGCATTTCTGATTGGAGGGCTGTGAGTAGTGGTGTTCCGCAGAGATCAGTGCTGGGACCTTTTCTGTTCGTAGTATATATCAATAACTGTGAGCCATGGTTCTGGAAACACCCACCATCAGAAACATCCTTCCTGCATCTAGTCTTGTTAGAATTTTATAGGTTTACAGAAGAACCTACCCCCTCCCCCCCCCCCCCCCCCCCCCCCCCGCCCCGCTCCCTCCATTCTTCTGAATCCCAGCGAATGCAATGCTAATTCAGTTGAAGAGAACAAAACTGGACACAATATTCCAGGTTGAGTCTGACTGAGGCCCTGTCTAATTGCAGCAAGACACTGCTGCTCCTGTACTCAAATCCTCTCGCAATGAAGGCAGGCGTACCGTTGCTCCCTTTCCCATCTGTTGTACCTGCATGTCTATCTTCAGTGACTGCTATACCAGGACACCCAGGTCACTTTGCACTTCACCCTCTCCTAATTTGTGGCTGTTCCAATAATAGTCTGCCTTATCCTTTTTGCTAACAAGGTTGTGATCTTTCCTAACGCTGCAAGCACCATATAAGTTGTATCATTCCTCCTGTACACTGTCACGTTGCACAAATGGCTTTGCTGGAATAAAATTGGAGCAGGCTGCTTATTCCAGCTTTCCTAGTAACTTGGTAGACCAAACAGGGAGCATTGTGCACAGTTCTGACCTCCATATGCTTAGAATATCTTGCACTTTCAACACGGCCCATTTATTGATTCAGTATACATTGCTTGGAGCACACGTGATACAATTCGCATTGTTTTGGGCTCCGTATTGCTGGGCTCAATGGCACTGCAAGCACAATGCATTGCCATATTATCCATTTACTTGGGTAAAACCGCACAATCGAAGAACTGCACTCAGTTAAGATCCCCATATGCCACACTTGGAGCAATTCTGGGGAATGAAGCCAGACAGGCGGTTGATGTGATGGTTGGGCAATATTTTTATTGATAGCGAGGACAACATGGATAAATTTAAGTCTGTTATGGACAAGGAAACGGAAAAATTGCATATAAAGGTCTTGGATCAGGGGAGAACTTTTGTAAAATAAGGCAGGATCGGGCCAAGGCAGATTGGAGCAAGTTACTGTTGGGGGGATCTACAGAACAGCGTGCGGGGGGGGGGGGGGGGGATGGGGAGTTGTGGTGTACAGGCACAGGATGTTCCCTCTAGGGTAATAGGAAGGAGTGACAAGCCCAGAAAACCATAGATGACCATTGATAGTCAGGATACAATGTGAAGGAAGAGAGATTCCTGGGTGGGAGGTTTACGACAGCTCTTCGGGAGGGTTTAAACTAGTTTGGTAGGAGGGTGGGAACCAGAGCTATGGATCAGAGGATAGGGTAGCTGTTGAACAGGCAGAAATAGTATGTAGCAAGTCTGTGAGGAAGGATAGACAGTTGATAGGGCTAAGTTGCACTCAGTGGAATGGGTTAAAGTGTGTCTGTTTCAATGCAAGGAGTATTAGGAATAAACATAGAGCATAGAAAAGTAGAGTACAGAACAGGCCCTTCGGCCCACAATGTTGTGCCGAACCTTAACAAATTAATCTACACCCCTTCATCATTCTATTGTAATCCATGTATCCTAATGGTTCCGATTCAACTATTTCCACAGGCAATGCATTCCATGCCCCCACTACTCTCTGGGTAAAGAACCTACCTCTGACATCCCCCCTATATCTTCCACCATTCACCTTAAATTTATGTCCCCTTGTAATGGTTTGTTCCGCCCCTCATCCTTCTCCGTTCTAATGAGAAAAGGCCTAGCATCCTCAACCTTTCCTCGTAAGACCTACTCTCCATTCCAGACAACATCCTGGTAAATCTCCTTTGCACCTTTTCCAAAAATGAGGCAACCAGAACAAAGGGTTGTGAATCTATGGAATTCCTTGCCCAGTGAAACAGTTAAGGCTCCTTCATTAAATGTTTAAGAGTAAAGGGATTAAGGGTTATGGTGTTCGGGCCGGAAAGTGGAGCTGAGTCCACAAAAGATCAGCCATGATCTCATTGAATGGCGGAGCAGGCTCGAGGGGCCAGATGGCCTACTCCTGCTCCTAGTTCTTATGTTCTTAAAATATTGCTGGAATCTTGGAATAATTACAATGGAAAACAAGGTAATTGAGCCAGGTGTGTCAGCACCAGCATTGTAAAAGAACAATGCACCAAGTACCGCTTCCCACACCTTTCCCATTTTTACGACACCCTGGGCTGGTGTGTGCTCAATTACAGCCCCACTTCACACGGAGTCAAAACACAATTGAAATTTTAAAATTATTTCTTGGGAACACATCTGATGTTTTAGGCCCTTAGTGTACAATAACTACAATCACCAAATGTGCAAATTTTGACACAATTAATTTTATTACTAACATTAACAATAATTAAATATGCAGCTAACACTACAGATTAACTCTTATCTAGTTCATAATCCCCCATTTTATCCCGTATCACCCTCTACACACACAAGACAGACAAACATAGAAGGGAAAAAGAGAGCAGGTCATTTTCTCTGAACACCAGGGATGCAAGAGCTTTTCTTTGGTTCTCTGAAAGAAAATCATCCCACTTCGGCACCTGTCAGCACCTGTTATCGAGCAGAATACGGCCTTTTGGTCAATATATTTGCCACCAGCCAACCAATTGAACCGAATCTCATCGATCTCTCGGGTACCGAAAAGTCTGAGTTCTGCCAACCAAAAGCTGGCACTGTGCAACTATGTGTTGCAACTGCCTCTTTTAACTTCTGGATTCCTCACTTCCTATGCTCAACTTAAATGTATATGTCCACAGAGTATCCATGGATAAAAATGACAACTACAAAAATAAAGAAATGGGAAATAAGGAAACAATAGTCCAGCACTTAATTTTTGTTCTTTAGAGAGTAAGCCACTTTGAAAGCCATGATTGGGTCTATGAGAAGAATAATCCAATTGTGTTGGGGCCAAAGGTGGAGGGTTTCAGTCTTTCCAATATTTATGTAGATTAAATTGCAGCTCACAGAAAACAGACAGATGTTGTTATCCCGTTATCTATCGCTCTGGTAATGTCGTCAAAATTTTCTATCCAGACTAGGACCTGAGACGCAACTCAAACCCCTTTTATAAATTGTTACTGGTAACACAGGAGGCAGCAGGCAGAAACAAGTGGAGTGGTGCTAAAGCTGACATCGTCTAGATGATCTGCCAAAGGGGAGCATGTAGAATGGAAAAATGAAATAGCCACAATTAAATTTTCAGGACCATAAAAGTTATATGGCTATAGCGTAGGCAGTCTATACAATAGATGTTCTGTCTTTAATCGGGACTGTTAAGCTGTTCTGATTGGAGTATGTCATGGGACTGCCACTTTAAGAAATGTTTGTCTTTTCAAGTGGCTTATTGTGTGGGTGGAGCTGGGCTTTGGCTCTGCTTTTAACTTTCGTTTTGAGCTGGAAGCTGTTTTTGGCTCTGACCTTTAGATTCGTGTTTAGTTGGAGAGCTGCATTCAAACCAAGGAGATGTATTTTGGCATCTCTCTCTTGATGCTAAATAATGTCTCCAGATCACTTGATGATTTCAAAGTTTCTGTAAGGAAAGCAAACCTACTGTCTTTGTTAAAAAAGGGTCTTTGGCTTATGGATGTTGTTTGGAAAGTTACTGGGGTTACCGATGGAATACTGTATATTTGGGGGTTATCAGTGCTGGTCGTTGATAAGATGTTTACTGTGTGTTTATAAAATGTTAATTGGAGTCATAGAATAAACATTATTTTTGTTTCGAAATACTTTAGATCTCTGTTGCATCACACCTGGAAAGTGGGCCCTTGCGCTCCCCATAACCAAATTCTACTAAACGTTCTGGGTCAGCTGAACTCCATGATATACTTTGGTGTTCTCTAAACCCTGGCCCATAATAAGTAGATGTGGAGAACGAGAAAATAGATATTTATTGTGAATGGTATGAGATTAAAAGACATTTTAATGAACATATATGTTATGCGACCTGTCATTAATATGCAAAATTCATGAGATGTCCTGGAGGGAGATTCATTCATGGATTTCAATAGAAAATTAATTGAAGATAAACGAATCTGCAGGACAACAGTTGAGTCTTATCTTAAAGTTTCTTCCAGTCATCTGGCTGGGCAAGGATGTCTTGTCTTCTGTCTTGTGTCCATTCTCTGAACCTGTAATTTTGTGATAGAAATTAGAACAGTCCAACAGAAGCATGAAGAGATCACACATTTGTTTTCTACAAAGAGAATAAACAGTTTAAACATAAAAAATACAGCACAGAACAGGCCCTTCGGTCCACGATGTTGTGCCAAAGTTTTGTCCTAGATTAAGAACAAATCAATCTACACCCCAGCATTCTAGCATAATCCATGTACCTATCCAATAGTCGCTTCAAGGTCCCTAATGTGTTCCACTCAACACTTCCACAGGCAGTGCATTCCATGCCCCCACTACTCTCTGGGTAAAGAACCTACCTCTGACATCCCCCATATATCTTCCTCCATTCACCTTAAATTTATGTCCCCTTGTAATGGTTTGTTCCACCCGAGGAAAACGTCTCTGACTGTCTATTCCCCTGATCATCTTATAAACCTATATCAAGTCGCCCTCATCCTTCTCCATTCTAATGAGAAAAGGCCTAGCACCCTCAACCTTTCCTCGTAAGACCTACTCTCCATTCTAGGCATCATCCTAGTAAATCTTTTTTGCACCTTTTCCAAAGCTTCCACATTCTTCCTAAAATGAGGCGACCAGAACTGCACGCAGTACTCTAAACGTGGCCGTACCAAGATTTTGTACAGCTGCATCATCACTTCACGGCTCTTAAATCCAATACCTGTGCTCATGAACGCTAGCATACTATAAGCCTTCTGCACAGCTCTATCCACTTGAGTGGCAACTTTCAAAGATCTATGAACATAGACCTCAAGATCTATGCTAAGTCTAGGCTTGCATTTCCTCGTTAAGAGTTAATGTAATCATTTGTTTTTAATATGTTGAAGCAAATCGATGAAATTATCAAGTTAAATTGTTAATTTTAAAACTGAGATTCATTAATGTTTTATTAGTCAAATGTACTAAAGAATTTTGGCAAACAGCTGATGCATGGAGTTTGTGGCGATCACTCATAATGTTTTTGGATGGTGGAACAGGTGCAAAATGTAAATTGCTTCATCCACTTGTTATTTTTGTTTTGGGTGTGGCTGACATGGTCGAGATCGGCAGGAGTGAGGGGTGGATGGAATAATTGCACTGGGGTAATTTTGAGACAATGACATACAGCAAGGAAAAGGGCTATGGTCGGAAAATTTTGAACATTCTGAATAGAACTTCCACAATCCCGTGTCAGAGAGTTAAAGTTGAGATTTTAATTGGGAAAGGTAGGAACCGGATGAAACGGGAATACTAGGCACAACTGGCTCACTGCAAACTGCTGGAAAGGTACAGTCAGAAGTCTTACAACACCAGGTTAAAGTCCAACAGGTTTGTTTCAAACACGAGCTTTCGGAGCACTGCTCCTTCCTCAGGTGAATGGAGAGGTATGTTCCAGAAACATTTATATAGACAAAGTCAGAGATGCCAGACAATGCTTGGAATGCGAACATTTGCGGGTAATCAAATCTTTACAGATCCAGAGATAGAGGGTAATCCCAGGTTAAAGAGGCGTGAATTGTCTCAAGCCAGGACAGTTGGTAGTATATTGTAAATCCAGGCCAGATGGTGGGGGATGAATGTAATGCGACATGAATCGAAGATCCCGGTTGAGGCTGCACTCATACGTGCGGAACTTAGCTATAAGTTTTTGCTCGGCAATTCTGCGTTGTCGTGTGTCCTGAAGACC
Source organism: Scyliorhinus canicula (assembly GCF_902713615.1). NCBI lineage: Eukaryota > Metazoa > Chordata > Chondrichthyes > Carcharhiniformes > Scyliorhinidae > Scyliorhinus > Scyliorhinus canicula. The sequence goes on along the minus strand of NC_052165.1, from coordinate 83,255,149 downwards.
GCCTTGGAGAACGCTTACCCGGAGATCAGAGGCTGAATGCCCTTGACTGCTGAAGTGTTCCCCGACTGGAAGGGAACATTCCTGTCTGGCGATTGTTGCACGATGCCTATTCATTCATTGTCGCAATGTCTGCATGGTCTCGCCAATGTACCACGCTGCGGGACATCGTGGTACATAGCCAGTGGGGAAGGAGGCCATTGGGCCCATCGAGGCTGCATTGATCCATGTTCCACCCTATCTCTGCAACCCAATAACCTAACTGTCACATCATTTGACACTAAATGGCAATTTGCCATGGCCAATGCACCTATCCTGTACATCTTTAAACTGTGGGAGGAAACCGGAACACCCGAAGGAAACCAACGGGGAGAACGTACAAACTCCACACAGTGACCCAGGGCCGGCATTAAACCCGGGTGCCTGGCGCTGTGAGGCAGCAGTGTTCACCACTGTGCCACCCTGTCCTTCTGTATGCTTACAGCTCTCAATATTATTCCCGACAGACACAAGATTAAGATAATGTGCTGGACTTTGAGGCGTTTATGCTTTAGCTATCCCAGTATTTGGACAGGAGGGAAAGTTAATGACGAAATGTGTTTGTTCAAGTGACTGTACATAATAGCTATGATCAAGTGTATACCGTGTCAGTATAATGTTCTCTCTCTCTCCATATATATATCAGAGCCCATTAGAAAGCATCGACTCACAGCGCCCAGAAAAGCTGCAGTTTCCACGCAAACAGAGGTCATATTGAGATGGGAAAACCGGCAATCCTTCAGATAGAACGCATTTACTATCCTGTTCTTTCAGCGGTTGGAGTTCCTGGTAAGCTTTTATTTCACCTGTTTATGATGAACGTAAGTGTTAACTGCGATGTTCAGTTGAAATGATTATTTATTTACGTATCTCTGAGAGAGTTGTCTGCCCCCACCCCATTTGTTTTCAATGGTTTAATGCTCTCAATATGTTTTTCTTTCAGTCTTGTAACAGCAGTATGATATTCACACCGGTTTTTATTTGTTGTCATTTATGTCATTTATGTTAGATTTTTCTTTGGACTGAACTGACTGCAATGCCATGTGTGGACTAGGAGCATGGATCAGCCAACTAGGAATTGCAAACAGTTCGTTTTTAGGGACATTTTTTTCGTAAATGCTTTCAATGGTTGGTCATGAGGCAGTTTAAAGTTTCAAGTGTTACATGTAGGGCAGTATATTGTCCTTCCTCAGAAATCATACGGTTACCAGTGCTGTGAAATAATATCACATTATCACGGGTTGTCACTCTTGGCAAATCTTTTCACATTATCACTGTCTCTGACGCTTTCACAATTTCTTCTCTGGTTCACTGTATATTAGTTAAGATCACGATAATCTATTGAAAAATTAGTCGTCTTAAATTTTCCCTGTATCATTTTGCACTGCAAAATTATGGATTATTGAGTTATTTCATTTACCTTTACATTCTGAATAACAGTAACACTGCCCTTATTTGTTCATTGAACAGTCGCGCCATCTAATGCTATATTTTATAATTATAGCAGAACTGATCTCAGTTAATGTGTCCGAAATAACCATGTAATTGTGTTTATGTTATGCATTATATGTGCAAGGAACAATGCAGATGGATAGATGAAGAGTAAAACGATCAGTGGAAACACGGATCAACGCATAAAAGGTTCAGTATCTAACAAAGTCACTCAGAAAAAAAATTGTGTCGTGAAAAACATTGCAGCATGTTAGGATTGAGACGCATGGGGAATGGGCTTTGGGAAACAGAATACAGAGAATGCAGATTGACGCAAAATGAGCAATGGAGCAACAGATAAATGGAAGGACAAATGCCAAATGAAAATAGCAATCAGAAATTAAGTGAGAAAAAGAGATACTGAAACTAAGACAAGCCCAAAGAGAAGAGGCATTTGAATACTTATTCTGTTGTTGTAGGTCTTGCAATCCTCATGTTTTCTTGTCAGGTCCTCAAGCTGAATTGGCGACTAGATTTTATATCTCCAATTTATGGGCGGAAGTCAAAACATTGTATGTTTTCAAGAAGCAGTTGGATATCGCACTTGGAATGAAGGGGCTCAGCGGGATATGGGGGAAGGAAGCATCAGGCTATTTGCAGTTGGAATATCAGCCATGATGGAGCAAAATCTAAGGGCCGGATGCCCTCTGCTAGCTCCTAATTTCTATGTTTCTAAACCTATTATATGAATGAGAGATGTTGGACAGGCTTCGAGGAGGATGGGCGAGAATGGCCCACCGCATAATTCAGAACATCTGATTTTCTCGTGTTAACCCTGCAGTTATATTGATACTCCAGTTAAGTTTCTGCCAATGGTGCACAACAAGATGCTGATAGATGAATTCAACTATGACAATATCGTTTTTAGTGAAGGAGAGAAGGTTAGTTTATCTGTTGTTATTAGATGGCCACTGTCTTATACTGTTGTGACCAGGCATTGCGGGAGCAGAGACCTTCAGTCTTATTGCGGAATGTTGTCTGTATTCAGTGTCTCGGTGCTTACTCCACGCCATCCTCACCCTCTCTTTGTAATAATACTTAGAATTAATCGAATTAGCTGTAGAATGGAATTTGTGCGAATTCGGATGTGAGGAAATGTATCATTCACTCAGCATCTCTGACCGAAGATAGTTGCAAAATTTTCAGCACTTTATTTTGACTCGCTCCCTCATCAAATTTGATGGGATCATTTGTGGAGGGTCCCGCCTTCCAGTTATTTGTTAACTGTATTGGCTGCGGCCTGACAAAGGCGCTCATAGAACAAAGAACAAAGGACAATATAGCACAGGAACAAACCCTTTGACCCTCCAAGCCTGTACCAATCATGATACCAATCTTGGCCAAACCCCTCAGCATTTCCTTATCATAGAATTTGCAGTGCAGTTTATTAACAGGGGGCTTGAGTTTAAGAGCCATGGGGTTATGCTGCAACTGTACATGATCCTGGTGAGACCACATTTGGAATATTGTGTGCAGTTCTGGTCACCTCACTATAGGAAGGATGTGGAAGCATTGGAAAGGGTGCAAATGAGATTTACCAGGATGCTGCCTGGTTTGGAGGATAGGTCGTATGAGGAAAGATTGAGGGAGCTAGGGCTTTTCTCTGTGGAGCGTAGGAGGATGAGAGGCTTAATAGAGGTTTATAAGATGATGAGGGGGATAGATAGAGTGGACATTCAGAGACTATTTCCTCGGGTGGATGTAGCTGTTACAAGGGGACATAACTATAAGGTTCAGGGTGCGAGATGTAAGAGGGATGTAGGCATATGGAGCACACCAGAATGACTGGAGTGGAATAGCTTGATCTTGGTTTCAGACAAAGCTCGGTACAACATGGAGGGCCGAAGGGCCTGTTCTGTGCTGTACTGTTCTATGAAGGAGACAATTCGGCCCATTCAGCCCTTGGAACAAGCGCCCTACCCAGGCCCATACCTCCGCCCTAACCCCACACCTCCAACCTATCCCCGTAACCCCACCTTACCCCTTTTGGACACTCGGGGCAACATAGCATAGCCAATCCACCTAACCTGCACATCTTTGGACCGTGGGAGGAAACCGGAGCACCCAGAGGAAACCCAACAGGCACGGGGAGAACGTGCAGACTCCGGACATACAGTGACCCAAACGGGGAATCAAACCTGGGACCATGGAGTTGTGAAGCAAATATACTAACTACTGTGTGACCGTGCTGCCCTTGTGCCGTATTCCTCCATTTATACACCCAGCCTATCCATGTATTCATTGAAATGATTTTTAAATGCCATAAATGTATCTGCTTCCACAACCTCCCCTAGAAACGCAGTCCAGGCACTCACCACCATCTGTGAGGAAAAACCTCCCTTGAACGACTCCTCTGAACCTTGCCCCATGGACGTTAAACCTATGCCCCCTAATGAATGACCCTTCCAACTTTGTAAAGAGTGCCTGCCCATCCACTCTCTCAATGCCCCTCATAATTTTGTAAACCTCTGTCAGTTCACCCCTCAACTTCTGTTGTTCTAATGATAACAATATGATTCAATGCGGCCTCGCTGCATAGCTAACACCCGCCAGACTAGGTAACATCTTGGTAAACCTCCTCTTCAACTTCTCCAAATCCTCCACATCCTTCTGGTAGTGTGGCGACCAGAATTGTGCGCAATATTCCAAGTGCGGCCTTACCAAGGTTCTGGTGTTTTGGTTATACAAAGAACAAAGAAAAGTTCAGGACAGGAACACTTCCGAATTTTGGAGGTTTGATCGATACTGGTTCCACTTGTGGTTTCTTTACTTTGCCAATTTGGATTTCTAATTCAAACGCTTTTGTGGGTTCTCTGTAGGACACGGTCACTTCTGGGTCGAGTCCCGTCAAATGTCACCAATAACTGTTGCCTTTTTTATGTACTATAAATATGGCAGTCAGTGAGGTTGCCCTCCTTTCTTTAGGTATCTATACTATATTACTCAGAGTTGCCAGGTATCAAATGATACCACCACAAGGTTCAACCGGCTATCAATCAAAGAGCCAAAAAACAGTTAGTTAGTTCAAGATCTAGCGTACTTTATTTACACACACAATTAATCATGCAACATAAACACTACAAGTTAAACTACACCTATCGACTATGACAACCTGTACTTAACTTCAGGCACCCAGCTTAGGTCAGAGGAACAGTGGCCGTTGTTTGATTCTGGATCTATCGGGTCTGTAGAAGTAACTGCTGCTCGGCTAGGCTCATCCATCTGGTAGCAGGCGTTGAATTTGAACTTCCATCTGGTGGTGCTGGAAGTAGACGTTGCCAGAGCACCAGGTTCAAGAGAGACCGAACACATGGTTCTCTCTCTTTTTTTATTCTTGGGGGTTTTCATGCTCTTTTGGGTGGTCCTTCAGTTTGGGCCCCACTAATTGGGTGATTTCTGATCACGGTGTTTGATTCGAACCAATAAAAGGATGGGTGCCTTGATGGCTGGCTGTGTCCTAAGCGGTTGTTTTCACTTCCCGAGTATAGGGGGTGGTGCCGAAATGTCTGGGGTTGTATCGGTCGCTCAAGTATCAGTCCTTAGTCTGGCGGAGATGGGCCATCAAATGCTAATCAGTTGGGTGTTTCAATACCGTCTGGATTCCTGACTTGCAAATATCCATTCAGACTCTGAGTCTGCCTGAATCTTGCATTGTCCATTTTTCCCGCTATGCTTTGTGACCTTCCCTGTTCCTGGTTGTAAGTGGCCAGCCCAGATGGTTACATTCCGTCCTCTTGATCCTCAATGAGAAGCGTGAAGGATCACTCTACTGGATCTACTCCTGTTCTCTGACATGCCGATACCCTCAATCAAGGACAGGTTCTATCCTACTCTGAACTATGGGTCAAAATAGGTACCTACGTTTTCCCTATTACAACACATATCTCTAAAAATTCTAAGGGGGCACTATAACATTCAAACATACATTTCAGTCTCTTTACACAAAAATGGGAACCTCTAACTGTCTTTAACTAAACTACACTTATGCTGCTATCTACTAACTAAAGAACTTATCTCACAATACAAAATAACCAATAGCAGCATCACATTCCTACTTATCACTAATGTCCATGTACAAAGAAAGTAACTTTATTAAAAACAACAACAACCGCAGAATCTATTAGTGAGGAAGGGTTCGGAAACAGTGTGGGGTTTGCTGGATTCCGAGGAAAGGGGCTCTGAGTTTGTATCCTTCACCATTTCCGAAGTCTGATCATCTGGTTGACTCTGCAAAATATAGCTATAACCAGTAGGGCCTCTACTGTGTACGAAAGGGAGTACCATTTTATGATATTCTCACACCATGTGGAGGTATCAGTGGCTGTGTCAATGTGTGGTGTAGTGTCCGGGCTAGGTGGTGTCGTGTTGGGTGGTCATGTTTAGGGCCTGTGTGGCGAGGGGTGTAGGGTCCACTAATGCACGCAATTGTATTGATCTAACGACGATCACGATGCAGGTCATCAGGTTCGCCTTCATCTTGTCGGTGTCTTTCTCCGTCTTGAGGTATCCGTATCTTCCTGGTGGTACAAGCATAATATCTGTTATTATCTTGTTGCTTAATATCTCGTTTGTCTGTCTGTTTCTCCTTCTCATCAATTTCCCATTTAGAATCGTCACCTTATGTGACTCCCTCAATTTTTTTTAAACTACCATTTGGGAGACCAAACATCCGAAAAAAAATATTCTTTCACAGTGCGAGCACTCTGGCAGCCTGTGTTTGATGGGCTGAGTGAGCGGACAATTTCTCCATCCTCTGCAAACTTGTTTCAATCAAGTGTTTTGAATGTGTAAATAGCAGGTGGGGGGATAGCAATTGAAGGGTTGCCGGAAAGGGGACAAAAGTTGTGGCAACAGTTCATTCTTTAAACCACAGTTGTAAAAAGAACAGCAGAAGAGTTTCGAAAATAATTCTCCGAATGGGGTGCGTATGGTCTGCGGCAGGGCAGGAAAGGGTGAAATCCCCGGTTAGGGCAGTGATCAGTGCCATTGCTCCACTACCCGAGCTTGGCTGACCAAATGCATAGGGGGTCCTCAGGCAGGGCAGGGATCAGTGCTGTTACTCCACTGCCTGAGTGACTTTTCAAGAGCAGTAAGAATTTAAGGATATATGGGCTTCCAGCAAACTTGTGCCTTGAACTGCCATGTGGCATCAGAAGAGAGGTCATTACCGTATCAAGAAATGTGTCTGAGGTTGACATGCAAAATCATACAAGAGAGAGAACATTCCACATTAAAAACTAACTAAAGAAGAAAGTGGGCAGGTTCCATCAGGGAATAAGACACCGTAAATCTCAATCGGCTCCTTTCTCTCATCATCTGGACACCTTCCATCTGAAAAAGGGTCTCAAAGGGATTAGCATGGTGGGAGTCAGACCCGGAGTCATCACCATCTCCTGGTGCCAAACTCATGCCTGGAGTTTTAGTGCCAATGCGGCGTGTACCAATGTGGTCGCCCCACCTGCTATCCCCCCACCTGCTATTTACACATTCCTGTCAGATGACAGGAATGATCGCGGTGCCAATGTTTCAAATTCTGTAGGGTGGGGGGCAAGGGGGTGTCGCTATCGTCGGGTGATGGGTCAGGTTCTGGTAACGGCTAATAGATTGTCTCTGAGGGGCCGAACATATCGTGGTCGGTGTCTCTGGGGCTGTAGGGACTGGGGCCTGATCTGTGTTTCCATTGTTCGGGTCTCTCAAGGGTGTCAGT